>NC_064629.1:811302732-811605763 GCF_023864275.1 Schistocerca cancellata | reverse complement strand
TTGTGGCTCCGTCAACAGAGTGAAACATTCTACAGTAGCGGTAAGGACAAACTGGTCTCTCGCTGGCAGAAATGTGTTCGTCGGCAGGGTACCAATGCTGAGAAATAACTACGTAGACGTGAAGAGTAAAGATACAGAACGTTAATAATGATTATTTTATTTAAAAAGGTTTATAAGTTTCAGCATAAAAAATTCTAAAGCTTTACTTTTCAGCACGCCATCGTATATTTGGATTTTATACTGCTATTTTTTGTGATATTGCTTTTAGACTAATGTACTTCGTCGTCCGCCCCGATAGCTGAATGGTTAGCACGGTAGCTCAGCGTGTTCGATCAGAGGGTTGGCTGCCCTCTGTAATAAAAAACTGAGTTAATCGATCAACAACGAACTTAAACGGGTGTCTTACGACGTCCGCCCCAAGCAGATGCGACGAACGAAAGCGAACAAAAAAATGAGATTTAAAAAAAAAGAGATCAGCGTGACGGACTGCCGTCGTAAGGGGCCCGAGTTCGATTCCCGGCTGGGTCGGGGATTTTCTCCGCTCAGAGACTGGATTTTGTGTTGCCTTCATCATCATTTCATCCCCATCCGGTGCGCAGGTCGCCCAATGTGGCGTCGAATGTAATAAGACCTCCACCAAGGCGGCCCGACCTGCCCCATACGGGGCCTCCCGGCCAATGACGCCAAACGCTCACTTCCATTTTTTTTCAGTGTACTTCGTCAACTAATTATCCAGTACTATCCTGTTTTATATTTTGTAACGAAGGTGATGAAAGTCATGAAATACCTCCTAATATCGTTCCGGACCTCCTTTTGCCCGGCAGTGCAGCAACTCGACATTTCATGGACTCAACAAGTTGTTGGAAAGTCCCCTGCAGAGATATTGAGCCATGCTGCCCATACAACCACCCATAATTGCGAAATTGTTGCCGGTGCAGTATTTTATGCACGAAATATCCTCTCGATTATGTCCCGTGAATGTTCGATGAGGTTCATGTCGGGCGGTATGGGTGACCAGATCATTCGCTCGAATTGTCCAGAATGTTCTTCAAACAAATCTCGAACAACTGTGGCCCGGTGGCATGGCGCATTGTCATCCATAAAATTTCCATCGTTGTTTGGGAACACGAAGTCCATGAATGGCTTCAAATTGTTTCCAAGAACACTTCTAGTCAATGATCGGTTCAGTTGGACCAGTCGTTCCAGTCCATTCCATGTAAACGCAGCCCACAACATTATGGAGGCGCCACCAGCTTGCATAGCGCCTTGTTGATAACTTGGTTCCATAGAGTCGTGGGGTCTGCGCCACACTCAAACGCTTCCACCAGCTCTTACCAACTGAAATCGGTACCCATCTGACCAGGCCAGGGTTTTCCAGTCGTCTAGGATCCAACCGCTATGGTAAAAAGCCCAGGAGAGGTGCTGCAGGCGATTACTTGCTGTTAGCAAAGGTCGTCTGCTGCCACAGCCCACTAACACCAAATTTCGCCTGTCCTAACGGATACGTTCGTCGTACGTCCCACATTGATTTTTGCGGTTATTCCATGCAGTGTTGCTTGTCTATTAGCAATGCCAACCCAAAAATGTCGCTGTTCTCGATCGTTACATGAAGGTCGCCGACCACTGCGTTATCCGTGGGAGAGGTAATGTCTGAAATTTGGTGTTCTCGGCACACTGTTGACACTGTGGATCTCGGAATATTGAAATTCCTAACGATTACCGAAGTGGAATGTCCCATGCGTCTACCATTCCGCGATTAAAGTCTGTTACTTCCCGTCGTCGGTCAACAGTCATGTCGGAAACCTTTTCGCATGAATCACCTGAGTACAAATGACAGTTCCGCCAATGCACTCTCCTTTTGTACGTTGTGTACGTGATACTCCTGTGGTGTCACCGCCAGACACCACACTTGCTAGGTGGTAGCCTTTAAATCGGCCGCGGGCCGTTAGTATACGTCGGACCCGCGTGTCGCCACTGTCAGTGATTGCAGACCGAGCGCCGCCACACGGCAGGTCTAGAGACACTTCCTAGCACTCGCCCCAGTTGTACAGCCGACTTTGCTAGCGATGGTTCACTGACAATATACGCTCTCATTTGCCGAGACGATAGTTAGCATAGCCTCCAGCTACGTCATTTGCTACGACCTAGCAAGGCGCCATTACCAGTTACTATTGATGCTGTAAAACATGTACCGTCAAGAGCGATGTTCACCAATTATGGATTAAAGTTAAGTATTCCAGCAGCTACGTACGTTTTTTGCTAGTCTCATTTCCTTGACCTGTTCCAGACCTCACGCCAGCCTGCGTGAGTTAAAACGCGTGCCTTTCGGCTTCCTCTCATAGTGGGTTGGCTCCCTTGCCAATCCGCAACAACTACCGTCATCTTCATACCTGCATATCGCTATCCCATGTCTTTTGTCACCAGTGTAATCGTATCTGGTGAAATGGATTTTCCATGAAACAAAGAAAATAAAATTTTAAAAAAAGAAACACGCTGGGGAAGCAGTGCCTGATGAGGTGGGCTCCACTCCTCGAAAGTCAACTGGCGGACCATTCCCCACATTCCGCAGAACGAATTTTATCTATTTGAGCTGCAACGTTAACATCTCATCGTAAATATGTGACGGAGCGAGATAACGCAATGTTTAGCACACTGGACTCGCATTCGGGGGGACAATGGTTCAAACCCATGTCTGGCCATCCAGATTTAGGTTTTCCGCGATTTCTGTCGATCGCTCCAGGCAAATGCCAGGATGGTTCCTTTGAAAGGGCACCCTCCATTTTCTTCCCTATCCATGACACAATCCCAGCTTGTGCTCCGTCTCTAATGATCTCGATGTCGACGGGACGATATACCCAATCTTCCTTCCATCCGTAAATGTGTACTTAGTTCCTTCGGAAGAGGGCTACTATATTACTATCCAGTGTAGTGTTTTCGGCGAGGCAAATATTTACACCAACAGTCAACGTATAAAGGTAGGGCGACTTTGGTGGGAATAAGAAGGAAGATTAGGGATTAACTATGAAGAGATTGACAAGCTCGAATTTGAAAGGAATTCGACTGTGTCCTTAAAAGGAACTCTCCCGACACTTGCCTCAAGCGATTTAAAAGAAGGAAGGAAGATTGGGTTTAACGTCCCGTCGACATCGAGGTCATTAGAGACGGAGCACAAACTCGGAATATGTCAAGGATAAGGAAGGAAATCGGCCGTGCGCTTTCAGAGAAACCATCCCGGCATTTACCTGGAGCGACTTAGCGAAATCACGGGAAATCTAAATTTGGATGGCCGGACGGGAGTTTGAAGGGTCGTCCTCCCGAATGCGACTCCACTGTGCTAAACACTGCGCCACCTCTTAAGCGATTTAAGGGAACCACATTAAACCAAAATCTGGATGGTGGGATTGGGACCTGAACCGATGTCCTTCCGAATGCGAGTCGAGTATCTTAACGACTGTGCTACCTCGGTCAGACCTGCTGCAGCAAGAGAGTGTTCCATGTGACACACCATTTAGTAGCCACACCCTGCCATTTCTGTTGGCCTAGTGCGTTTCCAAGTTTACGTTGAAAATTTTGCGTCAGTTTCTACGCTAGTGTCCGTGTTTTGACACATATCTGGTTATCGCAATGTTCGTTATGGGTGATAGAAAGAGAGCACGCCAAGTGTTACACAAACAAGCGAGAGCGATAGTGCCCAGTCTCTACGAGTCGGAAACAGAAACTGTCTCTGCGTTGTGAATGCGTCACCATTGCCAATACCTAGTCGAGAAAGTGTGAAGATACTATGTAAAACCAGCAAGAGAGATGGTAATGTCGAAATGAAGATTGTCGTTTTGCTGATCGCCAGCCACCTTCGTTGGTGGACGCTACTGAGATAACGGTTAAATACCAATGGTGACTTATCAGGGAATAAAATCAGACCATTTGCTTTTTTTTAAATTTCCAAACGATTTATTTTCTGGGTCATTAATTAATTTACAAGCCATTGCATGTATACCACCGGATGATGGTACTATAGGAACATTATCTGCACCGCGTGCAGCTAGGTGCCATGGTAGCGGTGCTGGAGAAATAACGGAAATTTAGTTACCGGTAGCGAAAAGATATTGAAACGAGAAGCTTTTATGTTTTAAAATACTTACACTGCACTGCCTCGTGGAGGACGTCGGTACGAATCCTCATCTCGGCATCCAGATTTAGGATTCGCGTGTTTTTGTAAATTGTTTAAAGCAATTGTCGTGCCTTTGAAAGGAATGCGCTCCACTGCCATCCCCATACATGCCCATGCCGAGGGTGTGCACCGTTTCCAATGATCCCGCCGTCAGCGTGACATTCAACGTTAATCTTTTTCCATCCTAATCTTCCATTACTTTTTACTTAAATTTAGGTTAATTGTCGTCATACTTCTCTTATTCAGGAAAACTTCTTCCGCTACTCTCGGTCTAAATTTTATATCGTCGTTACTTCTGTCTTCGGCAGTTATCTTGCTGCCCAAATAGCAAACGTCGTCTACTACTCTTCGTATCCCAATTCATAATTTAATATTCTAAGCATCACCTGACTTCACCCGTTTTCAGTTCACTATCATTATTCTACATTTTTATGTTCAGCTTATACACTACTGGCCATTAAAATTGCTACACCACGGAGATGACGTGCTACAGACGGGAAATTTAAACGACAGGAAGAAGATGCTGTGATGTGCAAATGATTAGCTTTTCAGAGCATTCACACAATGCTGGCACCAGTGGTGACACCTACAACATGCTGACATGAGGAAAGTTTCCAACCGATTTCTCATACACAAACAGCAGTTGACCGGCGTTGCCTGGTGAAACGTTGTTGTGATGCCTGGTGTAAGGAGGAGAAATGCGTACCATCACGTTTCCGACTTTGATAAAGGTCGGATTGTAGCCTATCGCGATTGCGGTTTAACGTATCGCGACATTGCTGCTCGCGTTGATCGAGATCCAATGACTGTTAACAGAATATGGAATCGGTGGGTTCAGGAGGGTAACACGGAACGCCGTGCTGGATCCCAACGGTCTCGTATCACTAGCAGTCGAAATGACAGGCATCTTATCGGCATGGCTGTAACGGATCGTGCAGTCGCGTCTCGGTCACTGAGTCAACAGATGGGGACGTTTGCAAGACAACAACCATCTGCACGAACAGTTCGACGACGTTTGCAGCTGCATGGACAGTCAGCTCGGAGACCGTGGCTGCGGTTACCCTTGACGCTGCATCACGGGACAGGAGCGCCTGCGATGGTGAACTCAACGACGAACCTGGGAGCACCAATGACAAAACGACATTTTTTCGGATCAATCCAAGTTCTGTTTACAGCATCATGATGGTCGCATTCGTGTGTGGCTACATCGCGGTGAACGCACATTGGAAGCGTGTATTCGTCGTCGCCATACTGGCGTATCACCCGACGTGATGGTGTGGGTTGCCATTGGTCACACGTCTCGGTCACCTCTTGTTCGCATTGACGGCACTTCGAACAGTGGACGTTACATTTCAGATGTGTTACGACCCGTGGCTCTACCCTTCATTCGATCCCTACGAAACCCTACATTTCAGCAGGATAATCCACGACCGCATGTTGCAGCTACTGTACGGGCCTTTCTGGATACAGAAAATGTTCGACTGCTGCCCTGACCAGCACATTCTCCAGATCTCTCACCAATTGGAAACGTCTGGTCAATGGTGGCCGAGCAACTGGCTCGTCACAATACGCCAGTCTCTACTCTTGATGAACTGTGGTATCGTGTTGAAGCTGCATGGGCAGCTGTACCTGTACACGCCATCCAGGCTCTGTTTGATTCAATGGCCAGGCGTATCAAGGCCGTTATTACGACCAGAGGTAGTTGTTCTAGGTACTGATTTCTTCGGACCTATGCACCCAAATTGCGTGAAAATGTAATCACATGTCAGTACTAGTATAATATATTTGTTCAATGAATACCCATTTAACATCTGCATTTCTTCTTGGTGTAGCAGTTTTCAATGGCAGTAGTGTAATCTGTTTTCTATATGCTACCCATTCTGCTCAACTGATCTTACAACTGCTCTACCGTCGCTGAGAGAATTACAATGTCATTGCCAGATCTTAACACTGAAGAGCCAAAGAAACAGGTACATCTGCCTAATATCGTGTGGGGCCACAGCGAGCACGCAGAATTGCCGCATTACGACGTGGCAACGACTCGACTAATGTCTGAAGTAGTGCTGGAGGTAACTGATACCAGGAATCCTGCAAGGCTGTACCTAAATCCGTAAGAGTACGAGGGGATGGAGATCTCCTCTGAACAGCACGTTGCAAGGCATCCCAGATATACTCAATAATGTTCATGTATGGGGTGTTTGGTGGGTCCAGAAGTGTTTAAACTCAGAAGAGTGTTCTTGGAGCCACTCTGTAGCAATTCTTGACATGTGGGATGACGCACTGTCCTGCTGTAAATGCCCAGGTCCGTCGGAATGCGCAATGGACACGAATGGATGCAGGTGATCAGAAATGCTTCAAATGGCTCTGAGCACTATGGGACTTAACATCTGAGGTCATCAGTCGCCTAGAACGTAGAACTACTAAAACGTAACTAACCTAAGGACATCACACTCATCTATGCCCGAGGCAGGATTCGAACCTGCGACCGTAGCAGTCCCGCGGTTTCGGACTGCAGCGCCTAGAACCGCACGGGCAGCACGGCCGGCGCAGGTGATCAGACAGGATAGGATATTTACGTACGTGTCACCTGTCACAGTCGTGTCTAGACGTATCAGGGGTCCCATATCACCCCAACAGCTCACGTCCCACACCATTACAGAGCCTCCACCAGCTTGAACAGTCCCCTGCTGACATGCATGGTCCATGGATTCATGAGGTTGTCTCAATACCCGTACACGTCCATCCGCTCGATACAATTTGAAACGAGGTAACATGTTTCCAGTCATCAACAGTCCAAAGTCGGTGTTGACGGGCTCATGCGAGATGTAAAGTTTTGCATCGTGCAGTCATCAAGAGTACACGAGTGAGCCTTCGGCTCGGAAAGCCCATATCGATGATGTTCCGTTGAATGGTTCGCACTCTGACACTTGTTGATGGCCCAGCATTGAAATCTGCAGCAATTATCGCAAGGGTTGCACTTCTGTCACGTTGAACGCTTTTCTTCAGTCGTCGTTGATCCCGTTCTTGCGGGATGTTTTTCTGGCCGTAGGGACATCGAAGATTGATGTTTTACCGGATTGCTGATATTCACGGTACATTCGTGACATGGTCGTACGGGAAAATCCCCTCCTCATCGCTATCTCGAAGATGCTGTGTCCCGTCGCTTGTGCGCCGACTATAACAACACGTTCAAACTGAAATCTTGATAACCTGCCATTGTAGCAGCAGTAGCCGATCTAACAACTGCGCCAGACACTTGTCTTATATAGGCGTTATCGACCGCAGCGCTGTATTCTGCATGTTCACATATTTCTGTATTTGAAAATGCATCCCTTGTCAGATTCTTTGGGCTTCAGTGTATTTTTCTGAGCTATGACCTACAAAAAGGAAGGGAGACGTAATGTTAATGAGACGCGTGGCTATCGCGATGACTGGGCAGCGGCGCCTGCGGCAGCGGCTGGAGGCGGCACCTGCACAGCTGCTGCGGTCGTTCAACTCCGGCCCCGCCAGCAGCCCACAGCCCACAGCCCGAGCCGCGCCGGCCGGCCGCGCTGTCTGCGCCTCGCGTGTCCACCGCTCGCCTTGTCAACAATGCACACTTGTTGTTGTTATGCTCGTCAGTCAGAAGACCGGTCTGATGCTGCTCTTCACACTATGTACTAGGCCCTCCATCTCTGCATAACTAATGCAGCCCACAGCCACTTCGACATACTTACTGTGTTCGAGCCTTGGCCTACTTCTAAATTTTTTTCCTCGCGTGCACTTCCCTGAATTACCAAATTATCTATTCCTCCATCGAGGATTTAAATCTGCCTACACGTTCGTATTATGGTAATTCTCTTTTAGATTATAAAATACAATAAATTAAAATGTGTTTCACCGAAACCAACACGTCAAACAAATACAAACGGCAGGGTCCTCACTCCGAAACAGTAAATGATGACATAAAGGAGTGTGGTCATTACGCAAACGTGTAAGATAAACTTCATCTCTAATACTCATTTTACTAAGGTTTGAAGCCCCTCTTGATGTTCTACCGTGTTTGCAATTTAAGACTAGTTTGTTTTGAAATCAGCCTTATGCAACCACAATTAGTTTACTTTTGCATTTACCCAGACATGTTTCGACACCTATGTGTCATCTTCTGTGGGTCAAATTTTTATTTCTGTAAAGTAGAATATCAAACTTATAATAATTTAACTGTTGTAAGCATAATAATTACAATATGTGCAATTTCCTTTGTTTTGTTTAGACGCTCACCTTAAAATCACATCGCTAAATGAACTGCATTATTATACACCGGTTTTTGTGCTCTTTTTCTTTATGAAGAACAGTTCTTCATAAATACGCAATAATTTTCCTTATGGCTAGTTTGGAGATGACATGCTGTCGAAAAAGGCTGCGAAAAAGAGCACAAAAACCGTTGTATAATAATGCAGTTCATTTAGCGATGTAATTTTAAGGTAAGCGTCTAAACAAAACAAATCAAACTGCACATATTGTAATTCTTAGGCCTACAACAGTTAAATTATAAATTTGATATTGTACTTTACAGAAATAAAAATTTGACCCACAGAAGATGACACATACGTGTCGAAACATGTCTGGGTAAGTACAAAAATTGTGGTTGCATTAGGCTGATTTCAAAATAACCCATTTCTAATACTTTTATCCATTATGGGTGAGGAATACTGCTACTGTGATGAATAAAGGTTTCTTGAAATTATTGCAGCCAGTTGCCTTTTGATTTTGTTCATTTCTTTTATTGTCCCATTATCGGTTTCGAACCGCCTAGCGATTCATTATCAGATGGTGCATATTTATTGTTTGTATGCATTAGTGTGGGAGTCGTGTAGCTGTGGCAAGGTGTATAAACGAAACATGTGAGCACTGAGTGTCGCGAGGATTATTCACATTATGTGATAGATTTCGTTGCTTTATGTACAGTTGCAAGTATCCGCTGGCTGGATGTTGGTGTACACCAAACATGTAAGCACTGTAAGCAGAGCAACAAAATCTGTCGCATAATGTGAATAACTCTTGCCACATTCAGTGCTTAAATGTTTCGTTTATACATCTTGCCACAGCTACACGACTCCCACACTGCTGCAGAAAAACAATAAATATGTACCATCTGATGATGAACCAGCCGGCCGCCGTGGCAGAGCGGTTCTAAGCGCTTCAGTTCGGAACCGCGCGACTGCTACGATCTCAGGTCCGATTCCTGCCTCGGGCATGGATGTGTGATGATGATGATGTTTGGTTTGTGGGGCGCTCAACTGCGTGGTTATCAGCGCCCGTACAATTACCCAGTCTTTGCTCAGTCCAATTTCGCCACTTTCCTGGATGATGATGAAATGATGAGGACAACACAAACACCCAGTCATCTCGAGGCAGGTGAAAATCCCTGACCCCGCCGGGAATCGAACCCGGGACCCCGTGCTCGGGAAGCGAGAACGCTACCGCGAGACCACGAGCGGCGGACAGGCATGGATGTGTGTGATGTTCTTAGGTTAGTTAGGTTTAAGTAGTTCTAAGTTCTATGGGACTGATGACCACAGGTGTTAAGTCCCATAGCCCTCAGAGCCATTTGAACCTTTTTTTATGGTGAACCGCTAGGCGATTCGAACCCGGTAATGGGACAATAAAAGAATTTAAGAACAGACTCAAAAGGCGACTGGTTGCAGTAATTTCAAGAAAACTTGATCTCTTTTTCGTTTCTGAGAGGAAGAAGCTATTCTTCTTGTCGTGCGGTTCAAGTATGGAGGGAAATTTTGCTGAAATACAGCTACGTGTCCTCCATTGGTACATTGTTCTCTTCTTAAGAGAAGGCTATTTGCGTGCAAGGGCAAAGAACACAGTGCCTTGGTCAGCTTCCAGCTAAACTCATTTGCTGCTTTATCTTCTGTTTCGTTCCCTTGTATTTTAACACTGCAAGGAGCTCGTCAAACTGCCAGTACCTTTACTTGCTAATGTAACTGATAAAGGAAATCTTGCATATTACGCACGATTTTGCTTATTCAAAAATGGTTCAAAGGGCTCTGAGCACTATGGGGCTTAACTTCTGAGGTCATCAGTTCCCTAGAACGTAGAACTACTTAAACATAACTAACTTAAGGACATCACACACATCCGTGCCCGAGGCAGGATTCGAACCTGCAACCGAAACGGTCGCGCGGTTCCAGACTGTAGCGCCTAGAGCCGCTCGGCCACTCTGAACGGCTTTTGCTTGTTGAATGCTCTACACAGTACTTATGAAATCGTGGTAGCTGACGAGTTTCAGTCTTCGACAGTTTCTCGTTTGCTCCATTGCCTTGCCGGCCGCGGCGGCCGAGCGGTTTTAGGCGCTCAGTCCGGAACCGCGCGACTGCTACGGTCCCAGGTTCGAATCCTGCCTCGGGCATGGATGTGTGTGATGTCCTTAGGTTAGTTAGGTTTAAGTAGTTCTAAGTTCTAGGGGACTGATGACCTCCGATGTTAAGTCCCATAGTGCTCAGAGCCATTTGAACCATCCATTGCCTTAATGATTGCATGTCCTGCTTAAGGCAGTCTCACGAAAACGTGATTCTGTCTTAAAATCTCATAAAATTGGAAAACAAAAATATTGTTCGGAGTGAGTCGTGTACTGTACTCCACTGGAACTAAAAGCGTCCCTGACCTTTATATCAACCACTGTAAAACATTACTCTAAGCCTAAGG
Organism: Schistocerca cancellata; assembly: GCF_023864275.1. Classification (NCBI taxonomy): domain Eukaryota; kingdom Metazoa; phylum Arthropoda; class Insecta; order Orthoptera; family Acrididae; genus Schistocerca; species Schistocerca cancellata. The sequence goes on along the minus strand of NC_064629.1, from coordinate 811,594,896 downwards.
TAAATTTTGTACGTTTAATTTTTTTGTGGCTAATTAGGAGTATTCCACTCCCGTTAGGTGTGTAGTAATGACCCCTGGCACTCCATCCAAACTCCTAGCAGTTCTGAAACGTTTCTTGTCAGGTTCCTGGAAATTACTGAGAGTAGGTAACGAAATGCATTTCTCCTCAGGCAGAGTTCCGTGCTCGTGAACAGTTTCTTACAAACTAAGTAGGTCAGGTACCACACTTTTTCGTCTAGAACCATCCATCCCATCGGCATCCAGCTCGCGTTATGGTTTAAGTTTCTTTTTATTAGATTTATGCCATCTTATCGACACAGGCAATTAAGCCAGAGCGATACACAACGTTCAATCTCACTAGCAAACGACAATGTTGACAACCTTGTCGAGAACGATGTCATTAGGGACGAAGCACACGCTCGGAAAGTTTGTTAAGGATGGGAAAGGAAACCGAATGTGTGCTTCCAGAGGAACCATCCCGGCATTTGCCTGGGGCGATTTAGTGAAATCACGGAAAATCTAAATCTGAATGGCCAGACGGGGACTTGAACCGTCGTCCTACCGAATGCGAGTCCAGTGTGCTAACCACTGCGCCACCTCGTTCCGTCATCCCAGTGGCCAACAGCATTAGCAGTAGCAGAAGTTATAGTACTAGCAGTAGTAGTAGTGGTAGTAGTAGTTTTATTCATCCATAGATGACATTTACAAGGGCATTCGACATGTCATGGTATTACAATTTAAGAACAACAAAAGTAACGTAATTCACATATACAAGCAATTACATACTACTGGCCTAGATTAACAATGATGGGGCAGTTAGTCGGCCGTGGTCTTAAAGTAAGAATTATCCCGACATTTGCCTGATGTAATTTAGGAAAAATGATGAAAAACCTAAATCAAGATGGCCAGTTGAACAGTGGAGCATCCACTCTCCTGAGTACAAGGTCAGTCTTAAATGCAGCTCAGTCTCGTAGGTTTAACCTTACAGTACAGTACTGTTTCGTTTAAACATTCTTGCAAAGAAATAATTTCATAGTGTGACAAGCCAGTACAATACTTTTCATTTATTTCTCAACGCTAATGACTGTACTCTACACACACAGTCTGTTTAAAGCAGTTCTACCTAATTAATAAAAGATAAATGGAAACAGCCATCCGTGCCAGTCAGCCACATCCTCAGGCAGATCAGACGTTCACTTTACAATCCTGTTCACTGGATGAAACCAATCGCCTGTCCCGAACCACACCTCGCCACGAACAAGGCACAGTCTGCAAACGCTATAGCAATATGAAGCTGGAATCACAAATTTTAAACAATAAATAAAGCCATTCACTAGACTATTCAGCAGAAAGAACCCTGAGGATCGCTACAAATACTCATCGTCATCAACAAGTGGCACACTTACGAAAAGCAACAATACAAACAACCTAGAGACTGCACAGACGGAAAAAATCTTGCAAGTCAATCAGCACCACCAGCCCACACTGCAACTGTCACCACCACTGAAGTAAAAAGCCTTATGGTGGTAAAGGACGCGGCATATTCCAGACGCTAGCGCGAAAGCGGCCACGGCTGGCTGAATTCCTTAAGGTGCCACTAAGTAATGCGCAACTGACCACTAGATGTCATGAATGGTGGACACGCCAGTATAAAAAGAGGCGAGGAGTATTGTGTTGTCAGCAGAGCAGCAGCAACAGCAGAATGGGTAGGTCAGGAGACTTCAGTGACTTCAAACGTGAACTTGTCGTAGGATGTCACCCGACTAACAAACCGTCAGGGACATTTCAAACCTTCTAAAGCCACCCGAGTCGACTGTTGGTGATGTGACTGTGACGTGGAAGCGAGAGGGAACAACCACAACTAAACCAGGACTAGGCAGACTTCGTCGACTGACGGGCTGGGACCGTCGAGCATTGCAGGTGATGGCTGTTAGAAATTGCATAAAATTAGCGAAAGCAATCCCTCGTCAGTTGCAAAGTGGTACCAGGAGCCGAGCTCGCACAATGACTGTGCGAAGCAGTTAAAAAAATGGGATACAATGGCCGAGTAGCTACTCATTAGCCATACATTTCTGTAGTCGATGCTAACAACTCTTGAGGTAGTGTGGAGCGAACCCACTGAACAGTGGATGACTGGGAACGAACGAGCAGGAGTGATGAATCACGTTATACACTACTGGCCATTAAAATTGCTACACCAAGAGGAAATGCAGATGATAAACGGGTATTCATTGGACAAATATATTTTACTAGTACTGACATGTGATTTCATTTTCACGTAGTTTGTGGTGCATAGATCCTGAGAAAACAGTACCCAGAACAACCACCTATGGCCGTAATAACGGCTTTGATACCCCTGGGCATTGAGTCAAACAGAGCTTGGATGGCGGGTACAGGTACAGCTGCCCATGCAGCTTCAACACGATACCACAGTTCATCAAGCATAGTGACTGGCGTATTGTGACGAGCCAGTTGCTCGGCCACCATTGACCAGACCTTTTCAATTGGTCACAGATCTGGAGAATCTGCTGGCCAGGGCAGCAGTCGAACATTCTCTGTATCCAGAAAGGCCTGTACAGGACCTGCAACATGCGATCGTGCATTATCCTGCTGAAATGTAGCGTTTCGCAGGGATCGAATGAAGGGTAGAGCCACGGGTCGTAACACGTCTGAAATGTAACGTCCACTGTTTAAAGTGCTGTCAATGCGAACAAGAGGTGACAGAGACGTGTAACCAATAGCACCCCATACCATCACGCCGGGTGATACGCCAGTATGGCGATGACGAATACACGCTTTCAATGTGCGTTCACCGCGATGACGCCAAACACGGATGCGACCATCATGATGCTGTAAACAGAACCTGGATTCACCCGAAAAAATGATGTTTTGCCATTGGTGCACCCAGGTTCGTCGTTGAGTACACCATCGCAGGCGCTCCTGTCTGTGATGCAGCGTCAAGCGTAACCGCAGCCATGGTCTCCGAGCTGATAGTCCATGCTGCTGCAAACGTCGTCGAACTGTTCGTGCAGATGGTTGTTGTCTTGCAAATGTCCTCATCTGTTGACTCAGGGATCGAGACGTGGCTGCACGATCCGTTAACAGCCATGCGGATAAGATGCCTGTCATCTCGACTGCTAGTGACACGAGGCCGTTGGGATCCAGCACGGCGTTCCGTATTACCCTCCTGAACCCACCGATTCCATATTCTGCTAACAGTCATTGGATCTCGACCAACGCGAGCAGCAATGTCGCGATACGATAAACAGCAATCGCTATAGGCTACAATCCGACCTTTATCAAAGTTGGAAACGTGATGGTACGCATTTCTCCTCCTTACACGAGGCATCACAACAACGTTTCACCTGGCAACGCCGGTCAACTGCTGTTTGTGTATGAGAAATAGATTGGAAACTTTCCTCGTGTAGATGTCGCCACCGGCCCCAACCTTGTGTGCATTCTCTGAAAAGCTAATCATTTGCATATCACAGCATCTTCTTCCTGTCGGTTAAATTTCGCGTCTGTAGCACGTCATCTTCATGGTGGAGAAATTTTAATGGGAAGTAGTGTATCCTGAGGAAATCCTAGCGTTTGGGTTTGGCGAATACCTGGAGAATATGAGCTGCCATCATGTGTAGTGCTAACAGTGAAATGCAGAGGAGATGGTTTTACTGTGTAGGGGTGTTTTTCGTGGTTTGGGTGCGGACCCCTTGTTGAGATTAAGAAAACGCTACATGCTGAAGGATAGCCTGTCATTAAGCAGGATCTGTGAGGCAATGGTTTCTGGACAATAACATTGCTGAATTGGACTGACTTACCCAGAGTCCCAATGTGAACCCAATGGAACACTTTTGGGATCATGTAGAACGTTGAATTCGCTCCAGATTTCTGCATCCAACATCACTACCATCTCTGGTTTCGGCCCTTGGGAAGAATGGGCTGCCATTCTCCCACAACCAGGCACCACATTGAAAATTTGTATGAATTGTGATCACACCGCATATTAATGTCCACTGATAGGTCTCCGGACATTCTTGATCAGATAGTTCAGTTTAACGTAAAATCTTAAACAAGGTGCAAATTGACACTTTTGACATTCTCAAACCACTGTCAGTCACGGGGGACACATTGTGACAGGGGAAAAAATTCGAACGAATGGGGGGTTGAATTATGAATCTTACAGTTTCACTATGACTGAGTGTTCCGTCTGATTTTCATTTATTCTAATATAATTTATTGTTAAATGGAACCGCCGAGGTTGGTGGCACAGTGGTTACGACACTGGTGTCGCATTAACGAGGAATGAGGTTCAAATCCCATACGGTCCTCTAGAATTATTTCCTATTGTTTCCCTAAATTGCTTGCGGCAGATGCTAAGCTCTATCCTTGAAACGCCACAGTCGATTTCATCCCCTACCTTTGTGCAGTCCGAGTTTTTGGTCGATTTCTAACGACCCCATCACTGACGGGACGCTAAGTCATATGCTTTCATCACTCAATTGAATCAGTCACGTCAAAAAGCAGAATAATTATTTAGTTCTATTTTAAGAGTAACATGCGTGGCGCACAGTTTCACTATCACTGATTTTGGCTTGGCACCATGGCTTTTTTGAGCCATAGTGGTTTGGGAGAGACATACTACTGACATGATGCTAGCAGAATGGCTATAATAACAATGCAGTAACACGTCTTTTGATACAAGAAGAAAAATTAAGCATTTATCTGTAAAAATAAAGGGACTTTTCTTGAGAAGCTTGCAAAAAACATAGGGCAAGTGTTTCACAGCCGTAATATCCATACAAATAAGACTGTTAATGTCTAGTATTTTGAGAGAAGGAAAGGATGGAGGAGTTGAAGAAGCAAGGAAAAGACGCACCATAAAAATGTTTGATACATCGTCATGCCACCAAAGTCAAGAGCTGATCTTGTGTGGCCCAAGAGTAATCTTCCATGCACTCAATGTTAAGTTTGAGTAAAAAACAAAAAATCTATCTGTGTGTGTGTGTATGTGTTTTAAGTATGAAGTTTCAGTAGGTTTCAGATGTTACGAAAATCTGGCTTCCCTGGCTCCCGCGTAGGACAATCATGGGGTCATACCTGTATTTAAAGGGACTGCACTTGTCTTTCTAACCAACATTTGGGTAATAACTACTTTGCTTCATATGCTTTTACTATACATTAACTGCCGACGTGACACGCATGACACGGTCGTCGTTGTATTTTATTTATATCGTCAAATAGCGTAATTTTAGTGCTGTCGTAGACGAGTATTTTAATGAGGTTGATGCATGAACGTTGCCTCTTTCTACCGGAAAATGGCAAGTGGTCCACAGAACGTATCGTTCTTCATCGACTCGACGAATAAATCAGCTACTTAATCACCATCTGTAATTGACGAATCACTGAGCACTCAACGGAGGAAACTACTTTTCGTTGCAAATTTTTCAGCCGGCCGCTGTGGCCGAGCGGTTCTGGGCGCTTCAGTCCGGAACCGCGCTGAAGCTACAGTCGCAGGTTCGAATCCTGCCTTGGGCATGGATGTGTGTGATGTCCTTAGGTTAGTTAGGTTTAAGTATTTCTAAGGCTAAGGGACTGATGATCTAGATGCTAAGTCCCATAGTGCTTAAAGCCATTTTTTAAATTTTTCAGGTAAACTATTCTCCTATATGTGACTTCTTAGGCTGCATGTTTTTAAACGTGCTGCAAGCCAGCTAAATTTCTACATGAGTAGCAAGCAGGTGCCTGAACGATAGTCCTAGAAACCCAATTGATATTTCATTCCTGACATTCGTTACCTATGTTATCACTATAAAGGCGACGTCGTTCTTAAAGCTTTGCCATTTGAGACTGTTTACCATTTTTGTAACAGTCTTACGTGATTAATTTGTCGATGGTTTGCATATCCAGTGTAGGATGTATAAGTTTAGAAGAATGAAGTAACAGCTCCACTTGCACAATGAATCTGCATCTCATACATCATTCTCCTGTTCTTACAAGAATTGAAGATTCCCTTGACTTGCCGTGCCTCCTCAGTACGCAATGTTTGTGCCTTTAGTCGGATCTGTCACTCTCAATTACGTTCCAGGACAAATCGAATAAGAAAAACTAAACTTAGTAGCGCACACAGAAGCGAAATAAAAATATAAGTCTGACAAAAGTGGCTGCTAAGTTTATCATGTGTCTAACGAAAACGGTATCAACGAGAACAATCTGCCTGGCACTATACAAAAAAATATTAACTGAACAGCAGAAACTGAAAACGTTGTAAGTGCTAGACGTCGCGTTAGTCAGGAGAATCAAAAAACAATGTACCTCTTTTTCTACGTAACTTATTTGGACTCAGAAAACGAGAAGCTTTTCTGATACCACAGGTTATGCTGCCAGCTCGTCACTGAAAAAATAATGAGACAAATTAGAAAATAAATAATTTATTAAGAACGTTGAAAGCGCCATGCCAAGAAGCTGACTGGTTCAAAGTGCCTGTAAGAACATTTTTCTTCCAAGTGTCAGCAATTCAGAGGCACTACCTTTTATTTGTAATAATACAAGTTCAGAAATACAGCAGTAATATTTAAGTAGCAGAACTGTAGTCAATAAAAAACATTTCTCATTTCTTTTACATTTATGCATGGGAATAACAAAATTAAATTCATGAAAAAATCTCTCAGTATTGGCTTTTGTTTCTTCTTGGGATCAGATGTTGCGAAATTTGCTGTATAGCTGACTGTGCTGCTTTGGAAGAAATGGCAGCATTGTCAACAGGTCTTTCTATTTTGCAACTGCTGAACAAGGCTGATCTTTCAGGAGAAGTACACCATGGCATACATGAGCCATCTTCTTTCCTCTTTTGAATACATTGACACTTTTACATTCTTCTGTTTCAGAGTAAGAATTTTTTTACAGCTATTTCAGATGGGTAAGTAGGAGAAACTTCGATCATACTGCATTTGGAGATATTACACGCCTGTATCCAAAACAATGTTTTAGCAGCATCTTTAAAATCAAAGAAGTCAGTAATGTGCATTGGAATTACATAGAATGGGCTCATAGGTTTCGCTGACGGAACTCTGAGGTAATAACTGCTCGGTACAAATACCATGCAAGTCAAGGTATATGCAACAGAGTAGCGAGAAACAATTTCACTAAAAACGCGTTTTTTGAGAAAAAAGCACTTACAACGTTTTCCATTTCCACTATTAAACTGATGAGATGTTTTTTTTCGCAAGCGAGGTGAAAGCAAAGAATAGGATTCGGCGATGGAAGTAGCTCAAAACCTGGATTACCGGCCAATGGAAACATTTTAAGTGACGCGAAAAAATCACGTGACGGAGAACACTAGAGTGGACATACATTTCATATTGTCTTTTTCCAGTTGTGAAGTATTCTAGAAGTTTGGTCGGTCATATCGTAGTTTTTAACGGAGAAAGGAAAGGTAACGGATAAGGCCAGCGAAACCATTTCGGGTAGAGATGTTCACCGGACTTCGAAGGCACTGGTCCGAACAGGGGATCACATTATTAAAGATAATGACTTTACTTATACAGCTGGAAGCGCCCAATATCGATTTGGTAAATATGATGCCTGTACCGGATTCGAATGTTGGCGTGAAGTCCCAAGCGATTGGAGAAAGCGCAGGTGACTCCTGCATATAAGAGGGGTACAAGAACGGGCCTGCAAAATTAGAGGCTAATAGTCTTAACGTCGGCTTGCAGCAGAATTCTTGAGCACTTTCTAAGATCGAATATAATAAAATCCCTTGATACAGGAAAGGTTCTGTCCAAAAATCAGCAAGGATTTAGAAAGCATCGCTTGTGGGAAGCTCAGCTTGCGAACGATAGGTGGAGGACATCACGCAGGTACCGTACGCCTGTATTTCCTGAAAGTGTTTGACACGATGACCCACTGCAGACTGTTAACGAAGATCCGAGCATATGGAATACGTTCTCCTATGTGAGTGTCTCGAAGCCTTCTTAAACCGAGCGAGGTGGCGCTGTGCTTAGCAGACTGGACTCGCACTCGGGATGACGACAGTTCGAACCCGCGCCCGGACATCCTGATTTTATATATATATATATATATATATATATATATATATATATATATATATATATATATATATGCATTCATAAGAAGAAGAACAACACCAAAAATTCAACAGGAGCGTAATGTGTAGGAACTCGTCCACGCAACCTGTAAGTACAGTTCAAAACCTTACTACTTAATAGGAAATATCAAGAACCAGAACTGTTTATAACCTATAGGTACGGTAACCAAAATGTAAATTAAATAACAAACATATGTACATATTCCAGGCCACTGATGATGCCTTGCAGAAAATAAAGGCGAAACGCGTATGGCACTAAAATTAAGTTTTATTCAGTTGCTGTCAGACGGTCCATAAGTAAAAATATACTGTAACATTACACGCAACTGAGGAAGACAGGACTACAAAGGTTGAAGAATAATTCTATTACCACCAACGTACATTAAGCGAAAGGACAGCGAAGGCAAGATAAAGGGGAATTAGGGCTCGTACACAGGCGTACAGAGAATCGTTTTTCGCTCGCTCGATTTGGCAGTGGAAGAGGTAAGTGAAGACTAGCAGTGGTACAAGGTACCCTCCGCTATGCACCGTATGATGGCTTGCTGAGCGTGCATGTAGATATAAAGGGATTGTGCAAAAATATGGAGACACCGCGAGAAATTCATGCTTGAACATAATGCAGATGCTACCCAAACCTGCAGGTTTCACTGTTGTATTTGACCACGAACGGCGCTTGTGCAGTGTCTTCGATACGTAGCAAGTGTCAGTCGTGGTCACAGCAGTGTTCTGTGTGGTTGTGGGTGCATTATGTCGGAGCTAAGCGAATTTTAAAATGGGCAAATGGTTGGTACTCGTATGGTGGCTGCTTCCATAACCGAGGGAGCCGAAGTGTTTCTTGTTTCAAGAGGCACAGTAGCGAAGGTTTGTACATCATACACGAAACCGGAAAAAACATCATCCGCTGAGTCGCAACGCGGACGAAAGTGTGTTGAATGATCGTGACATACAGTCATTGAAGAGGACTATGACGATAATCAAGAGGACGACAGCTGCTAAAGTCACGGCAGAATGTCGCACTCACGAAACCTGTCAGCATCACAACTACACGAAAGGAGCCCCATAAGCAAGGAATTGCAATGCGAGTTGGAATTCCAAAACCACTCATCAATGATGCAAATACGCGTAACTGGGGAATGTGCTGCCAAAGCCATAAAACCTGTAATAAGGAGCAATAAAAAAAGAGCACTCCATCTTCAGGCCACGAATGCTCTACCGGGACCATCCGACCGCCGTGTCATCCTTAGTGGAGGATGTGGATAGGAGGGGCGTGGGGTCAGCACACCGCTCTCCAGGTCGTTATGATGGTATTCTTGACCGAAGCCGCTACCATTCGGTCGAGTAGCTCCTCAGTTGCCATCACGAGGCTGAGTGCACCCCGAAAAATGGCAACAGCGCATGGCAGCCCGGATGGTCACCCATCCAAGTGCCGACTACGGCCGATAGCGCAGTGCTCTCACAGGAACCGGTGTATCCACTGCGGCAAGGCCGTTGAATAAGGAGCAATAGAAGAAAGTAATTTATTCGAATGTGTCTTGACTCAAACTGTTTCCAGCTCCAGGTCAAGTTTACATCCCAGTAGTGAAACATGGCGGGGTTCACTGATAATTTGGGGAACCATATTGAGGTAATACATGGGCCCCATGGTTACTCTGCAAGATCGCATTACTGCCAAGAATTATGCAACCATTTTGGCTGACCAGGTCCATCCCGTGGTACGATGTTTGCTTCCCAGTGGTGATGCAGTGTTCCAAGACGACAAAGCTCGCACCGTCCAGGACTGGTTTAGTGAGTACGAGGAAGAATTGACGCATCTTCCCTGGTTAGCACAGTCATCAGAACTCACTATTATGGAGCCTTTCTGGTCTACTTTGGTAAGGAGAGTACGTAATCGCTATCCACCTCCATCATCGTTAGCTGTTGTTACCACTATTTTGCAAGAAGCGTAGTATAAGATACGCTTGAAAGCCGTGCAGGAACTGTTATTATCCATTCCGAGAGAACTGGAAGCTGTACTGAACGCCAACAAATTTCCTACACCGTATTAGGCATGGTAATGGGTTGTGTTTTGGTGTTTCCATATTTGTTGTGGTGTCACCGCCAGACACCACACTTGCTAGGTGGTAGCCTTTAAATCGGCCGCGGTCCGTTAGTATACGTCGGACCCGCGTGTCGCCACTATCAGTGATTGCAGACCGAGCGCCCCCACACGGCAGGTCTAGAGACACTTCCTAGCACTCGCCCCAGTTGTACAGCCGACTTTGCTAGCGATGGTTCACTGACAAAATACGCTCTAATTTGCCGAGACGATAGTTAGCATAGCCTTCAGCTATGTCATTTGCTACGACCTAGCAAGGCGCCATTACCAGTTACTATTGATGCTGTAAAACATGTACCGTCAAGAGAGATGTTCACCAATTATGGATTAAAGTTAAGCATTCCAGCAGCTACGTACGTTTTTTGCTAGTCTCATTTCCTTGACCTGTTCCAGACCTCACGCCAGCCTGCGTGAGCTAAAACGTGTGCCTTTCGGCTTCCTCTCATAGTGGGTTGGCTGTCTTGCCAATCCACAACATTTGTGTCCATCCCGGTAGATATAGCGTCATCGAGACGTTGAGGATAATACTGGAAAACTGAATAACAGCTTGCTCCAACAACGCTCAAGTAAGCGTTCCAACCTTTGCCAGCCCTGTGTAATGGCGCAGTGTTTAAGACACTGGATTCGCATTGTGAAGGTGCGGGATTCACATCCCCGTCTGGCCACCCAATTTAGGTTTTTCGCGGTCCCCAAAACCAGTTCAGGTGAATCCCGGGGCAACTCCTGAACCTTAGTATCTGTATTTGTCTGTCAATGTACTATCATTGTTTTATAAGGCTTCAGTGTGAGTCTCTGTACACTCGTGTGGGCCGATACTACTGTCGCACCAGTTTCATGTACTAAACGGTGCAACCATTTACTCCGGCTTCTTTCCAAGATCTCTTCTAAATTCGAAGTAGCAGTGCCTGTATTATTATGAAGTTCGATGCAATTTCGTATTTATTCCCATATACCAAGTCCTCGGTTCTCAATAAGTATGGCCTTCCTGGACGGGACACATGGACGACTACATACGGATGTTCGGATGTGGCCCTGATTCGTGCACGGATAGCCGAAGCGGTTAAGGTGACCGCTTGCGTAAAGAGGGAAATCCGGGTTAGAATCGCGGTCCCGCCACGAAGTTTCACGGTCGTCATTCCAATATAAACCGATGGTGGTTCATATTCACAATTGCGAAGAAATTTCCTGCCCTTCTAAATTGTCTAGTTTGTTCTCGGGTACACCAATACTCCACCTGCGGCAAGGTCCGGGCAACTGGCTGCAGCGTCAACAGATGTTCGGGGCCTACCTATTGCAAACGGGGTTGCTGCTTCTCACTCAACATCGGAGATAGCGCTTGCGTCGTACGTAAACACCCAGTATTATCGTTAGCGTAAATTACAAGCCGACGTGTGTTATTTCAATCGCTTACTGTTTCGCTGGTGCCAATTACTCGCACCGCGTAACACAGATGTTGAGTCGTAAGGACACTGTTAGTCTTTGCTGTGTTAATGATCAGTTAATACCACGCAGCAAATATCCGACCTAAGGATCGTAATCTCCTTTCGGTTTGATAAGTAGTTGTCCTTCCCATGAGTTTCATTAACCTTTCTGAATAAACAAGCGTCGTAATTGGCTGCAATAACTGTGAAGATTATTACTCACACACTGTACGCCTCGGTAACTGCACGGTCAGCGCAAGGGACTGCTATGCGAAAAGAGCCCGAGTTTAATTCCCGGCCAGGTCGGAGATTTTCACTGTTCGGGGACTGGGCGTTGTACCGAGCGAGGTGGCGCAGTGGTAAGACACTGGACTCGCATTCGGAAGGACGACGGTTCAATCCCGCGTCCGGCCATCCTGATTTAGGTTTTCCGTGATTTCCCTAAATCACTCCAGGCAAATGCCGGGATGGTTCCTATGAAAGGGCACGGCCGACTTCCTTCCCCATCCTTCCCTAATCCGATGAGACCGATGACCACGCTGTCTGGTCTCCTTCCCCAAACCAACCAACCAACCAACAACTGGGCGTTGTGTTGTCCTTACGCTCGTATAGTCGTAATTGAATTTACAGTCCTGAGATGGCTGAATGGACCTGACCCCAAAGCCAGTTTAAAGGAAAGTTATTAAATGAGTCAGAAATTTTTGACACTGTTGAGAACTCTTGTTCAAGATACAGGGGGAAGGTTGTGTCATTCTTTCTAAGTGTACGGATGAAACATGAGTGTCGAAGAAGACAATGCCACTTACCTCGCCAGTCTTCAGAAACGGTGTTGCCAACAGAGTTGGATATTTTAACTTTTATCGTTTTCGCACTGGAATAACCTATAACTAGTAGTGAAATATGCCATCTAGATACATCAACGAAAGGCTAAATTACCATTGCGGTATGCTGTACCAAGAAATCGAACAACAGCAATTAAAGGATACAATAAAAATAAATTCAATAAAAATAATGTAGCGGACTTTATAAAAACGAAGTGTGCTCTAGAGGCTTAGATCACGCAACAGGGCAGCAACAAATCGCTTAAAACTTCTGTGTTCCCTAATTTTTTTGCCTTCATTTTCTTACAAAGCAATGTTTCTCATAAAATTCATTGTAACATTTTGCTAGCCAAGTTTGTCGCTACATAACAATTATGTTCAAATAAAATTCCAGGAATAATGAGGAACCTTGTTCTAAAAATCTCGTGCAAAGTTTTTGCTATGTAGTACACTTTTACCTAGGATTCCACGAGCCTTTTTCATCTATTAAAGAAAGGTGGCTTTATCAGGCGTTTTGTTAAAATTTTGTATCACCAACCATACTTTATATCTCTTGGAGTAGCCTTGTCAAGTACTAATTTTATTTTATTTTCCTGGTTTTGTTTATTAATATAAACTGTTATGTCAGCATGCTTTTCAAGTTTCGTGTTAAATTTTTTTTTACTGTTTACTCCCTTGATAATTATCTATTATTCAACTATTTACTTTTTTCATTGCATTACCATCGCACTGTCAAATATGTCATTTACTGTGCGTTTGTGCTTCAGTCTAGATGTGTAACTTCTTTCCCAATGTAGTTTACAAACACTGTAACTTTCTTGGCGACAATAGTCAATAAACGTCTGATGATAGCTTTGAAAGCCGAAGACAGGTTAAGCAATAAATTAACGCTGTAGAAAAAATCAAACTAGCGCTTTTCAGTTATTATAATGTTGTTCTACCAAGAACCAACGGCATATTCAGTTAACACGAAATTGTTTTGGTGCAAAGATATTCATAGCACACTGGTACATTAAGTTTATTTCGCAGCACGATGTTTTTTTGGTCGGTACACTTTCACAACGAATTGTGTATGCTTCATACAAATGCACGTCTAGACACAAATTTACCAATTTCAGTTATTATAAAGCTTCCACGGGACATTTTCGTTCACAAGACTTAAACTGCAAACATAATGACGGTTCAGGAAAGAAACAGCATCAAATGTGCAGTGTGGGCCGGCCGTTGTGGCCGAGCGGTTCTAGGCGCTTCAGTCTGGAACCGCGCGACCGCTACGGTCGCAGGTTCGAATCCTGCCTCGGGCATGGATGTGTGTGATGTCCTTAGGTTAGTTAGGTTTAAGTAGTTCTAAGTTCTAGGGGACTGATGACCTCAGATGTTAAGTCCCATAGTGCTCAGAGCCATTTGAACCATTTTTATGGCATAATGTTATGGAATATCCACACATTTGGAAAGAACGGGTAGCACCCAGTATGTACGGCCGGATGACATGACTGGAGTAGCGTTAATAGATTGTGTACACAAACCTTCCTTATCAGATAGCCTGTCTACTATTGAATACCCTATCAAAACTACTACAGTAGTTTCGGAGATAAGGTTCCACATACGGACAGAAAAACGTTGCAGGAACCTTAACATCGTTCCGACAATTTTCACGAAATATTTATTAACAATAGGCACAAAACTTCTTCGTGAATCAGTCTACCAGTGAAACCTGCATCGAAATCCCTACAGTAGTTCCTGTGATTAGCCTTCACATACAAACATCCCGCGCCCGGATTCCCGGGTTCGATTCCCGGCGGGGTCAGGACTTTTCTCTGCCTCGTGATGGCTGGGTGTTGTGTGATGTCCTTAGGTTAGTTAGGTTTAAGTAGTTCTAAGTTCTAGGGGACTGATGACCATAGATGTTAAGTCCCATAGTGCTCAGAGCCATTTTGAACAATACAAACAGCGAAACACGGTGAGAGACTTTATTATTAGTAATATGTATAGATGTAAAATACTTCAGGAGACGGTTCTAATTTTTCAGGTTTACTGTCTGCGATAAAAACACTTAAAACCATGACACGCGTATTTACAAACGCCGAATATAAGTTTTGCAATACTGTGCGTAATTTTATCTAGGATTTGCCATTTTTGAGTGGATTTACTAAAGATATTTCTTTATTTAAATTAAGCCAACTCGTAAAACATAGCCGCCAAAAAAAAATGCGACTGACCTTCTGCGACGATTTAGAGCTGGTGAATTTCTGACAGATGAGACTAGTTTTAACTATTACTCACTCTCCCATCACAAGGCATAAACACCGAACAAGAACTAACACTGAACTTGTAAATACATCGCTGTGGATGACAACCTAAGTTGTGACATCTCTGGATGTCGGGTCGCACGGCGGGCGACAGTAAAGCTAGTATCTCACCGCTGTCCGGGGCGTCTCCACACACGTCTTTGGCCTGGAGTGTCAGTGACTGGAGTAGAATTGTCTTCAGTGCGGAGTGCCGCTCCGAACTGAGACCCGATGACCACCGAAGACACGTCTGGAGACGCCTCGGACAGAGGGTCTTGTAAAACGCGTGCCAAACGTCGATAGAACAAGAGCGTTGTTTTTATTCTTTTCTTTGAGTCAGCTTGGATTTTCAGCTGACGATTAGTGCCAGTTGCGTAGATTGACTTGCCCATGGTTTGTAAACGATGTTTCTCCCTTAAACAAAATTTTTCACAGCTATGCCGCGTCACTTTGAACTTTTCGTAGATAACATTCGGAGACCTGTAACCAATTCTATAAGCCACTGCTGTGAAGTTGCAGATGCAGCGAAATTTGAAGAGTATGAAATGAGATGGAATGTAGTGTTCTCAGAAAATTCTACATCTACATTTATACTCCGTAAGCCACCTAACGGTGTGTGTCGGAGGGCGCTTTGCGTGCCACTGTCATTACCTCCCTTTCCTGTTCCAGGCGCGTATGGTGCGCGGGAAGAACGACTGCCAGAAAGCCTCCGTGCGCGCTCGAATCTCTCTAATTTTACATTCGTGATCTCCTCGGGAGGTATAAGTAGGGGGAAGCAATATATTCGATACCTCATCCAAAAACGCACCCTCTCGAAACCTGGACAGCAAGCTACACCGCGATGCAGAGCGCCTCTCTTGCAGAGTCTGCCACTTGAGTTTGCTAAACATCTCCGTAACGCTGTCACGCTTACCAAATAACCCTGTGACGAAACGCGCCGCTCTTCTTTGGATCTTCTCTATCTCCTCCGCCAACCCGACCTGGTACGGGTCCCACACTGATGAGCAATACTCAAGTACAGGTCGAACGAGTGTTTTGTAAGCCACCTCTTTTGTTGATGGACTACATTTTCTAAGGGCTCTCTCAATGAATCTCAACCTGGCACCCGCCTTACCAACAATTAATTTTATACGATCATTGCACTTCGAATCGTTCCGTACGCATACTCCCAGATATTTTACAGAAGTAACTGATACCAGTGTTTGTTCCGCTATCATATAATCATACAATAAAGGATCCTTCTTTCTGTGTATTCGTAATACATTACATTTGTCTATGTTACGGGTCAGTTGCCACTCCCTGCACCAAGTGCCTATCCGCTGCAGATCTTCCTGCATTTCGCTGCAATTTTCTAATGCTGCAACTTCTCTGTATACTACAGCATCATCCGCGAAAAGCCGCATGGAACTTCCGACACTATTTACTAGATCATTTATGTATATTGTGAAAAGCAATGGTCCCATAACACTCCCCTGTGGCACGCCAGAGGTTACTTTAACGTCTGTAGACGCCTCTCCATTGAGAACAACATGCGGTGTTCTGTTTGCTAAAAACTCTTCAATCCAGCCACACAGCTGGTCTGATATTCCGTAGACTCTTACTTTGTTTATCAGGCGACAGTGCAGAACTGTCGTTTGGTTGATCCCTCTCGTACTTCCTACGTACCTCGTAGTGACATTTGCACTACGTGTTAGGGCAGACGTTTGTGGAACCTCATCTCCTGACGAAGGGGCAGCGGCGCTACTATCTTGATACTATTTGATCAAGTCCCATACACGTTATGTCTTTGAATTTCTGTCAGAAGCTTCTTTCACATACCACAGAAAAAGTACATAGTTCTGCTAAAAAAAAAAAACAAAGTCGGTTCGTAATTCGGTGACTATAAACGATAAAAATTTCTTGCGAACGTCAAAAAATTCGTTATATTGTCCCCTACAACTTGGCGAAAATCACTGATCGATATATTTATTAATTCAGGGTGTATTTGGGGTGGTCTGTATTAGCTGCTTCACCATGTGTACACAAAACATTCCGAGAGTCTATTAGTGAAAACCGTATCAAAATCCCTGCAGTAGTTCCTGACATTTAATGCAAGTCTGTAAAATACTGTAACAAGTAATGGTCCATCATCGGCAAGTCGTGAATTCTGAATCGTGGTAAATTCCAAATCACAGAAGATAGCGCGCCATTGTCAATGTGGCAGTAGTTGTCTTCCGTGATAAATAAGCTGTTTAAAAATACGCGTCTCGCACACATTGTTCAATCAAGATCCCTTGTCGCCTAACATATCAATTTTTGACCATTAGTTCCTTATTTCAAAATATTCAGTTTACGATCCTCTGTTGTCAGTATAGTATTGACTTTAAGGATTTGGTACACCCATACAGGTTGGACAAAAAATCGTGCAACAGGACGCCGGAGCGCTATTTCTTGTATGCTAACGCTACAAAACTGTCTGCAACAGAATTTCGTCCCGTATATATTTTGGGTAGAAAATGGTCGCCAAATAAATACTATTTTGAAACACTGTAGTCGCGTGTACGACAAATATCCCGGTTCTATTCTGCATAAGTCTGTTGCTGAGTAAATGCACTGGGCAGAGTTTGCGTTAGAACATTCGAATTTGAGAGTTCCATTCCGGGTCTAAGTTAAATATTTTATATTTTCTAATTTTAGGCTGTGTGGCATGGCATCTCGACTCTTAATCGCTATTCAGTAATTACAGCTAGTCTTTCATAAACCATGTGTAATTATTCAATATTAACACAGAAATGAAATTACAACTGTTTCTATTACTCCACTTTTCAGGACGTATTTTGCCTTTAAATGTTCACTGCGTGTTCTTCCACACAGTAGACCTTTGTATACCTTCCGCTCCATTCACAGCAACGCTTTCTTTTTCTTCAGTTGTACTTCTTCTCTCAAAGTAAAAAATCCTTCTATTCCTCCATTTTCCTGCGTTAATTCATTTCTTTTTATGTTATTGTGATTGCCTATGTTCTCCACATGTTCTGTTGTTACAACTGCTAATTCTTTCTTTTACTTGGTTCCTGTATCACTTTCCATGTGTACCACATCAGAAGTAGCCTTGTCGAGTACTAATTTTATTTTACTGGGTTTGTATATTTAATGTAAACTGTTATGTAGCCACAGTTTTTCGAGTACAGTGTTAATGTTTTTCCTGGATGCAGAGTGAATCACCTAAAACTTGCACAGAAAAGATTGCAGAAATGGAAAGAGATATTGATGTGCGGTTTTCACGGAATGGATTAGTAGTAAGGGGTTTAGCCTGTCAACAGATTGTAATAATACTTAGAAAGCGTATTTTTTGCGCAAATATGTACGTTTTTAAAATGGAACAATGCCCATTGACATTAACAAACTAAAAGTCGGGTAAATTAGAATGTCAGTGGTGCTAGTTCCAGGATTCTAGAGCACGTCATTTACGAGATATCGTATTTTGAAAAGTACCCAACCAACACTTGTACAATACCTTTCGTAGCACACACTAAAGAACAACACAAGTGCACACACTATGTATATGGAGCCTGTTTAGTAACGAGACAACTGACCATCACAGGTTGTGTTCAAAATGACCACCGGCAGCTGCAATACATGCTTCCTGTCTGGTATGGAACGACTGCTGCACACGTGCTAGCATTTCAGCGGAGATGTCCGGGCAGGCTGCAGCACAATAACTAGACTCACTGATGGCGCTGCAGTCGCGGGATAATTTGAACCTTCGGCTGGACGCCATTATAGTGGTTGTAGTCTGATGTGTTGTGTAGTACTGTTGTTTATGAAGACCCCGATTCAACGTTGTATATTTGTTGGGACGTACATACAGTATTTGTTACTCGTAATTCTAATGTCTGTACGTTCCAATCAAAAGAAGTACAATGTGAAGAGTCGTGCAGCGATTAATTGTACAAATAAATTCGAGAAAGGAACGAATATTACATTTCCCAGGTAAGTGAATATTTTAAGTTGTTTTGTATGTCAGTGCACTTGCTTAATAAAAGTTTTTGTAACACGGTATTAGCATAATGTCTGTGCATCTATTTGCAGGTTTCCTTTCTCAAAACCACAGCTGTTACAAAAATGGTTACACGCTGTCAGTAGGCAACATTTCCGACCGACAGAAAACCATTTTATATGTTCTGATCATTTTGAAGAAAGTTGGCTGATCGGTAGTGTTTTCATGGTCTAGGTTAGGTTGAAACTTGATAATTTGGTCGTGGGTTGCCAAAGCACTATGCCATATATAACGCACTTCTCGTCATAAAATCTAAAGCAAGGTAGAGTCAGAAAATATGTATTAATATAGTGGGCAAATCTTCGAGTATTTTGATGCATTTTGCGTACATCTATCGTAAATGAACTGCGAAAAATGCTAGTGGTCCAGTACATAACTTTTAGCTACGGCAGATTCCATGTAGTACGTAAGATAAATTCATAAACAGTGACTATTTGCTGTTTGTTCATTAATTAAAAAGTATATTGTAGTAACGTATTTAAATGAGGCATTATGTTTGCGACCTAACTCAAGGGAAGGCATTTTATAACCAAAAGCGATGTATAAACATTCCAACTCCGCGCGTCAGTTTACCATTCTAATGGCCGCCGCCCAGCTATTCAATTTGTCCGCTCTTCACAGTCGACCACTCGTGCGGTTGTGGGGCCCTGCTGCAGCAATGCGTCGCTGCATATCATCGGATGTAGTTGATATGTCCTTGAAGACAGCGTCTTTCAGCTTTCCCCACAGAAAAGAGACTACAGGCGTCAAATCCGGCCAAGGTACAGGTCTTCTGCGTCCAATCCAATGATTTGGAAATAGTTTGTGAAGACATGTTGTAGCACTTCGTGCACTATGTGCTGGACAGCCATCATCTCGTACCACAGGTTCCTCCTAGTATGCAGAGGAACGTCTTCTACTATCCGTGGAAGATGGTCTGTTAGGAGGTTGCGATACTTGGGCGCGTTCAGTGTTCCGCCTATCAAAAACAGTCCCTATGAGCTGATGGTCCACTATCCCACACACGTTTATACTCCATGGACGCTGACATTCCACCTGACGAAGCCAACGAAAACTCTCAACAGACCAATTGAGCGTGTCTCGGCGGTTTACCTGGCCATGGTTGGTAAATGTGGCTTCATCACCAGACAACATACATGATACATCTGGAGGATCCTCTTTTAATGCCCATGTACAGAAGTTAACACGATTCTCATAATCATTTCCACGCAGCTCCTGAGAGATGAGATAGAGGTGCAACGTATGTCGTTGGAGAATGCGTGGAACACTTGCCTGGCTGGAGCTAACGTGCGGATCAACTGCAACAGCAGCAATAAGGTTCATTTCCCTCTCTTCTGCCATCACTTGTTTCCTTCTGTACGTTGTCTAGGTGTTACACTATCACTTTCACGTAACTGGTTGAAGAGGCTCATAAATAATTGTCGAGTTGATTGACGTCTGTTGCGATATGTTGCCGCATACATCGTATAAGAGCGAACTGCATTCTTCCTATAATCTCCATACACCATCAGCATATCGGCTTTTTCTACATTGGTAAATCCCATCGTCCACTCACGACCCACTGCTTGGACTGTCACACATTGACTGACTCGCAATTCGCAGTGAACTCAAGGAACACACAAACACACTGTAAGCAAACATAACAACATCATACCTAGCAAGTATGCAGGTTGAATGGCGCAGACAAGTGTCGGTGTGGAAACTTTTCAAAATACGATATATCGTAAACGCCTCGCACTACAATCCTGCAACAAACACCACTGGCATTCTAATTTACCCTTCTTTCAGTTTGTTAATGTCAATAGGCATCGTTCCATTCAAAAAAGTGTGTGTTTGCACAAAAAATACACATTATAAGTATGATGATGATGATGAGCGTTTGGCGTCATTGGCCGGGAGGCCCCTCGCGGGGCAGGTCCGGCCGCCTTGGCGCAGGTCTTATTACATTCGGCGCCACATTGGGCGACCTGCACGCCGGATGGGGATGAAATGATGATGA
Organism: Schistocerca cancellata; assembly: GCF_023864275.1. Classification (NCBI taxonomy): domain Eukaryota; kingdom Metazoa; phylum Arthropoda; class Insecta; order Orthoptera; family Acrididae; genus Schistocerca; species Schistocerca cancellata. The sequence goes on along the minus strand of NC_064629.1, from coordinate 811,574,132 downwards.
ACAGAACACAACACAACACCCAGTCCCTGAGCGGAGAAAATCTCCGACCCAGCCGGGAATCGAACCCGGGCCCGGAGGACGGCAATCCGTCACGCTGACCACTCAGCTACTGGGGCGGACATTATAAGTATTATTACAATTCGTTTATTGGCTAACAATACGAGCCGCTGACTACCAGTCCATCCCGGGAAAATCGTAGATCAATAGCACTGTCCATTTCCGCAATATCTGCGGTGCAATTTTTAGGTGAGTTACCCTGTATATATTTTTCAGTTTTTTACCTTCTAAACTGCCTTATTATTTCACTGTCAAAGACGACGTTTACTGCGTGTTTGTGCCTCTGTCTAGATGAGTAACATCTTTTCCAATGTTGTTTACAAACATTGTAACTTCTTTAATGACGATAGTTAAAGTCTGATGATGGCGTTGTAAGCCGAAAACCGGTTAACATGAATAAATTAGTCCTATAGAACATTCGCAGTATAGTGTTTTTCATTTATTGTTATGTTGTTCTACCAAGAAGCGATGAAAGAATCAATTAACATAAAAAACTCTCCACCGCTCTCCTTTTTGGCCTATTCCTGTTTTCTTGTCCTAGGTAGTTCCCCTGCGACCACGCATATCGCATACCCACACTACTTCATCAACTACATTCGGAGCCAGGTTCTGGTATACTCTCCTAAAAGTGGTGCCATCGATTAGTACCAACTATCTTGCTTACTGTTTTCATGTCCATGAAATTACTGTAGGACAGTACGTCATCAGTAGGCCTAACAATCCGCTTAACAGGTAATTACCAAACTATGTTATGTTTATTGTACTCTAATGAATGTGATAGAACTGGAAGTGTGCTTCAGTGCTGATCTTGTAGCTGTGGGTGCAGCTATGCTGCAAAGAGCACAGAAAAGCACTATATGGCGTGTCGCTATATGTTGGGAGATGCGGGGAGATCGTTTTGAGCATGTTTTCTGAAGATTAAGTACGCTTTGTGAAAGTAATACTGTCACAGACATAGTATTCGAAACAGTGGAAGTGGACGCTCCTACTGAACGTAGTTTTTATGTTTAACATCTCTTCATTGATAAATTTTGTAATTATTTATGTCCTATGAGAGATAATTTTTTGACTTATTATAAATCTTCATGAATATTTCTGACATATCCAACCAAAAATTGTTATATTCAATCCAAATAAACGGCAGTCGTAAGGTGTGCCTCGTTTAAGAAACAGTGTATGCTACAGTCAGACCAGAATAAGAAAATAAAAAAAATTCACCTAGGAGGGTATAATGCATGTTTGCATGAAGTAAACTTATTCGAGGAATTCGACTGGAACTGCTGGAAAATGTACGCCTATATTTTGAAGCGTTTTGTTGAGGGAAGGCCAGTTACTGTTAATGTTAAAAGAAACCTGGTCTTACAATTACGCATTGTTGACTTGTTATATTTGTATCTAACTAAATGTGTATCGGTGATCAGGTCTTACTAAGCAGATTAAATGTGGTACATACGAATTTCCAAATACAAGTTCAGATGGTTGAAATGGCTCTAATCGCTGTGGGACTCAAACACACACATCCATGCCCGAGGCAGGATTCGAACCTGCGACTGTAGCAGGCGCGCGGTTCCGGACTGAAGCGCCTAGAACCGCGTAGGCAAGTCTCTCTTTGTGTGTTAAGGAGAAGAATGATACCTCGTCGGAAAACGATGAGGACGCCTTTGTAGATATCGGCTCTTCGTTGGAGAATGAAGATGACGATGTCGAGTATTCGCCAGACGGATGTGGAAACGTAAGATACTAGTTACGCCAGTGCCACGTTTTACACCTCTGGCTAAACGGATAACACAGTTAATACCTTTAATGTTGTTTTTAATTATGGGCAGAATAAGTTTGATACTCATGCATTTAATTTTCACAGGATTTCTCAGTACGACATTAAAGACGAATTGATGTTCTTTAAAAACATGTGTGATAAAGTTATTGTTAATAAGGTAAAGGTGTACGCATGTAGGATTAATTTACGTAGTGAACGTATTACTAAAGAGAATGCCGCTCCTCAAATTATATACGAAGATCAAGGAACTATTGAAAACCCCCGAATACCTATCAGTAATAAGTTTGGTAAATTTTCTGTTCAGGGGTTTGATTCTACGGGTGTACCTTAGCGTGTGCATAATGTTAGCTATGCTTTTAATGTGTATTCTACACCGAAGAAGGCTGTAGACGTTAAGGATGGATCTAATTGGAATGATTTGGAGAGACTACGTGAACCTCAGAATAAGATATTTCAAGACAGCAGTCCATCCTACTGTGATGTTTGGTATTGAGTTTAGAATCCAAGAGGGATGATAAGGAAGTTACTGAAGTAACGTATTTGTCATTTATGTTGCGAACAGAGGTCCATTGACATTTCGTAATAAAAGGTCTCAGATGACATTTTAAGTAAACTGTTTTGTATTTCAGTAAATGTTTGCATTGGTAGTTTTTATCGAACTTGGAACCACCTACATTACTTCCCGGATTCAGTTAAGAGAGCGTTCCTGCATCCTGACGACGAACGCACGTAAGAAGTTTCTTAAATACTGTGCAAGAGCAGTGGTATTATAAACCTAAGTTTGACTAACTGTTGGAACCCTTTAGAGAGCCCTACAGATATTTTCTCCATATGCCAAACGGCGTTAGATGCCGTCATAAGAATTTTGACATTAGAACTGGTTTGATAATACCTCTCCGGTACACGTGTTAACAGTTCAATAGTGGTGAAGAAGTACTCCTCAGACACATCCCGGAGGCATCCTAGAAATTGGCCTCTCGAGCAGAGAGGTCTCTTAATCAGGGAAGAAACTGTAGGGTCTCATTCGACCTGCAAAGAAATCTCGAAGTCGAATATTCTAACGCAAAACTGTAGTACCTAAGCATTGAAGCTAAAAAGGGTTGAATATAGGTACGTAGCATATATATGATTACAGTACAGCCAAATTGTCACTCTTTGACGTCCATTTTCTTCCGTAAATATGCAAGGGGCGAAATTTTGCTACGGACATTTTTGTACTGTTAACATGCACGGAATGGCGCTGTGGCACTGGTATGCGCGAATTTTGGTTCACCTTGTATGTAATGTTAATTCGAGATTCGTAAGCAGTAGACATACGTGAAATAAATACATAATTTCGGACCCTATATCATTTGTTCCTCGTAACTACTGCAAAACAGTAAAATAGTGTACAGTGTGGCATACAAATATTTCTTTCACAGCATGAACATACAATTAAAGGTGACAGTTGAGAACCATGTTGAGTCGCAGACGGTCTGACGTTTTTACACAAAACTTAGTTAGGAATGAGTCCGACTGTAATATATGTTGATGGAGGCCACATATATTTGTTTAGATTTTTAAATAGAGAAGATAATAATAGTGTACTAAACACCGTATCTTCAAAATAGCGTCACAACTGTAGACTTGAAACTGTAGTAATGCGTCTATAATAAATTTTTCTGTCCATATTCTTTAAGATGAGTTCCACTGATGTAAATGTTATTAGTCTAACGTTCGATTTCATTCGTTGTGATAGATGAAATCTCAAATATCTGTACTTCTTCGTAAGGATAAATTCGAATAAAAAAACATTAATCCAGAATTTTTATTACCTGACTAAGAATCCAAAAGGAAAAGGAACTTAATCTCGTAAAACAAAACAAAAAGTTAAAGCAGGTAAAAATCGAAAGTTTTCTTTCCTATTTTGCCAGACTTCGGTGACTCTAGCGTGAGATTTTCTATATACAACACTGACCTGCGAACGCATCGTCCGAAGTTCCCGATCGGTTCTTGAAGTCAGTCATATAATATTGGCAAAAATTAACCATTCAGTCTGATCACGAAAGTTATAGATTACGAATGCGTAAGTAGAGACATGGTCTAGATTTTTCCCCATTTCGCTGTAAGCTTTCTTTTAGATGATATCTGTTGTGCAGAATTATATATATTATGTACATAATATTCATGACGATAAGAGACTATAATATTTACAGTATGAACAAAGACATCCGATACCTTTCTCGTTAGAGATTTTTTAACTCTCCGGCACCAAATTTATGCGACATCTGAAATGAAGAACTTCGAAATATTTTGCATCTATATCGTTATCAATATCTGAAGTCCTATCGTGAGGAAAAATGCAGCCAAATTTTTTTTGCCTTAGCAAAGTAGCCACGAAAGCTACCGTTAATTCCGACCGACTCTTACAGCGTCCTACAGCTTTCTTTTCTTAGATACATAAGTCACATTTAGAACAGTCAAAAAGAAACTCTTTACAGTTCTACGGACTGCTTCCCTTGCTTAAATGACAGCTACACACCGATAAACAACGGTTGACACGAATTTTGTAGGTACCTGACGGTGTGTATCGGCAGTTAGGAGAGGCGTGTGGATTTTATGTAATGTTAATCAAATTGATTGAGTGAAGAAAAAAGAATTACAAAAAGTTTCCTCTAGTCATTTCAGACAATTCGCATGTCAGTTTCGGAAATGTAAAGAGACATACAATGCCAATGTGGTGACGTCAACATTGTACCTTTCTGTGTTATATTCGTATGAAGTGCCTCAGATTGAAGATGAATCTACGTCTGCATCTGTAGTCCGCATGCCACGGAAGAGTACGTAGTGAGCTTTTTTTATTCTACCCTCATTTCGCGAATGCAAAGAGAATGTTACGGTCTGTACGGCTCCGCGTAAGTTTCGATTTCATTATGTTACAGTCACGAACATTACACGTTATACGAGGGCGTAATGAAAAGTAATGCCTCCGATTTTTATGTGAAAACTCTTAAAGCTTTTTAAATAAAACAATCGTTTTTTTTACATTGTACAGCCGGCCGGTGTGGCCGAGCGGTTCTAGGCGCGTCAGTCTGGAACCGCGCGACCGCTACGGTCGAAGGTTCGAATCCTGCCTCGGGAATGGATGTGTGTGATATCCTTAAGTTAGTTAGATTTAAGTAATTCTAAGTTCTAGGGGACTGATGACCTCAGATGTTAAGTCCCATAGTGCTCAGAGCCATTTGAGCCATTTTTTACATTGTACATTTTCATTCTTCATGACTACATATTTGCAGCCCTCTTTTGCTAGAGCGCTCCGAATTGTAGCGTGTAACATGGCAACGTAATTGTGTCGATGCGTGAGAGACAGCGTGCTATAGTCGAGTTTTCGAATTCAAAGAGTTCGTCCACGCATGGAGCATCCTCTTTTTCAGCATGACAATACCAGACCACACACGAGCTCTGCGACATCTGTAACAATCCGTCGCCTTGCGTTCACTGTTATCGATCACCCTCCACACAGTTTTGCCCCATCCGACGTTCATGTGTTTCCAAAACATTAAGAACACCTTCGAGGACTTCGCTTAATAGTGATGAAGCGGTGCAAAAAGAGGTGAGGTTGTGGCCTCGTCAAAAAAGTTAAACATTCTACAATGACGGTATCAACAAATTGGTCTCTCGTTTGAAGAAATGTGTTTGCCGCCAGGGTGACTATGCTGAGAAAGAAATATGCAGACATCAAGAAGAAAGACGTAGAGTGTTAATAACGTCTGTTTTATTTAAAAAGCTTTAAAGATTTCCACTCCCTCGTATATGTGGAAGGGAATACCATTTCTCGCCTAGTCTTGGAATACATACCCTCGAAATGTTAAAAGTAAGCCCTTCCTTCCAACTTTTTCCATGAATCAGACATGGAAAGGGTCTCAGACTGATGATCAATGCTCAAGAATCGGCTGGATAAAAGCATAGTGACCTACTTCTCGCTGAGATGCACTCTCTCAGGACTCTTCGGCTATACTCAGTCTGGCACTTGCCTTCACCCAAACAGATTTATGTGATCGTCCCACCTCCAATCGATCCGGGTGGAAATCACTAGATATTTGACGGACGTCACTAATTCCAACGATTACGCTAAGATAACGTAAACAAACAATATGGTGTCTTTTTGTCTATTTACACGCACTGCATTTACCTGTTCCAGCATCAAACAGGTCCATCGGAAGTTTTTGGCGTTAATATTGGACGCAATCTCTATCAAGTTTTAGCTTCCACACGAAGTTAGAGCGCTGCTGAAGTAAGAGCAACAACAATCGACCACTTTCTTGATATTCTTCTTTCTCTTCCGATAATGTGCTATTTTTGAACGAATTATTGGAATAATTATGCGGCTGAGACAGCCAACACGTTCGCTAGACATTACTTCTCCAGATTTATTCTTTCTCTTCTTCGTGCTATATGAAACCGCGTGTACACAATGTCGACGATATTATGGCTATATGGAAAGAATAAAAGAAGCTATTCTGTCTCACGCGTCTAATATCATTTTTCAAATAATCTATGAGTGAATAAACAACTAACTAACCAACTAATTAAGTTTCACCTCATGTTCTTCGTCGTATGTGGCAAGAGCTGGAGTATCGGTTAATGCGCGTACGGCAAAAAATGAAAGCCACATCGAACTGCGCAACATACAAGAAAATTTTGACCGAATATCTTCCCTGACATGCAGCCAAAAAGTCCAATGTTTAGAGATATACAGTACTTTCGAGTGGTCATAACGTCTTCAGCGCGGAGAGGGGTACAGTTTCATAGTTGTGTTCTTTACGTGTTATACGAAACACTTTCTAGGTGCCTCTTTGTTTAATCACATTGAATAGAAAAGAACATTTGAGACACATGTAGGCGCAGATAAATGTACTGGAATACAGCATATATGCATCTACAAAATTATTTACGAGGTCGAATTAGAGGAACATTCAACCTAAACTTCTTGGAATTTTCGGAACAAGGATGACTGGATTACGTATGCAATCCGACAAAATTAGACAATGTCTCATTTGCAACATATTGTTCCAAATGAGCTGCAAAATAATCATCAGACTTTATTTATTTTTTTCTTTTGTATTTAATGCCCCATCGACACTGATATTATGTGAAACGAAACACTAATTACGTTATTTTTAAGGGTGTGAAAAGAAGCGATTTTCGTGCAGAAAGCAGCAGCAAACAAGCAAGGATCTCCGGAAAGCCGTTCCCTGCATCCAAGAGACGGATGCCTTCTGCTAGTTCCTCTTCATTGTCACAAAACGACCACGAAGTAACACCGCGTTGCCGCCCACGCAAAGAGAAGAGACTGCGATGACGATGCCATTCTATGACTCGCAGAAGGAACCTGTATTTTTTTTCTTATTTGCGTCAGTGGTAGTATTGACCCTGTAATAGCATTTAAAACACTCATAATTGTTCTCGAAACCTGCTTGTAACGTAGCACCAAATAAACCTTGGTGGAAACAACAATACTTGGACATTAAACTACTACTGTTCTGCCGAGAATTTAACGGGTCTGTAATTATAAAGACGATGTTTGGAACTCCGAAAAATTCTATAATGATATCATTCGCTAAAAGGACTGCCTGCCACATCCCTGCAAATCTTTCGGGTTAGGCAGCCCAATACAAGATCATAGAGCTTAGACAAATTTTATAACTAGCAGGTATAAAAGACGAAAAATCCACGTTCCTAGTTACTTTTGCACATATCATGAAGATCATTAAATAAGGAAGAGTTATAATCATTTGAATAAGCACTTCAGAGCTATTAGGTTGTTATACGATAATGCAATTTTTATTTAATCTGGGCAGAAGAAGAAGGAAAAGAAGAAAGAAAATAAGGGTAGAAAGGACAGATTGAAGTTTTTGATCACGTTGTTCTAAAGGTAAGGAAGACAGAACGGTTGGAGTTTTGTGTTGCGCGTTTTCGTGATTTCGCACTGACCCACACGATAGCGCCTCATCTGCCCTGACCCTGGCGATACCCTCGTTTCACTACGCCGCCGGACTCAGGGAAAGGCTCTCTTCTATTATTCTTTCCTTGACGTCCAATTCCTCCTACAATCTCGCATATATTTTGTAACAGCAAAGACATTCAACCTACGATCTCTTTACAGGCACTAAAAATGTCGGTTAATCGTTAAACTCCGAATCAGATACTCGTGTGGAAATAACTCTAAAAATCACGAAGTATGATTTGCGTAAGTCCCCATCTGATTAGTACAAAGAACCAATTTTATAACTGCCAGTGTCATACGTTTTTCTTCATTTCGAATCAGCTACAGTGATTTTTTTTCTGTGCGTATTCGTTGAGGAATTGTTAATAGAATCTGCAAGTAGACGTAGGTATGTTCATTTTATATGAGTACGGAACACTTGCAAGCTTCTAAAGTTTACGGCAGAAGACCACGTTTTTAAGGTATTGCAATAAGTGAAAACGTGAAAATTCATTAAATTTTGATGCTTTTGCAAAGTAATTATTCAACTGTCATAATCTGTAATCGAGAGTACAGCTCTCGTATAGTAACACATGTGCTGTAACACTTGATAAACTACAATTATAAAAATAATACTGCTGAAAGATCACACACAATTAATACCCGCGGTGATACTTCGATTATTAGACTCAACGCACCAGACACTACAGGAGCTGTGGCCTGAATCCGAATAAAAACGTAAAACTCATGAGGTAAGAGTAACCACCGCAACTTTTCATTGCAGACGAATTACAGCTTGACACACTACTATTGCTGTTGCTTCATTTTAGTAATCCTGTATGTGCTTTCGTTTCAGCGGCAAATGTAGGGAATTTACTGCGCCACTACAAATTTTTGTTTCTGTATGCACGACGTTTCATTGTATTGAACGATACAAACCAAGTTTCTGATTCTCCGAAGCACGGAGAATACCAGTGATAGCCCACTGACATTGTTAGCGTTTGACTTCCAGAACGACGCGCTTTGCTACTCACTAAAACGTCGATGCACACCACGGATATAGGCAAACTTTATTTCAGTAGTACTACAGTGTTCCGCGCTAAGAAATAATTGCCTTCTGAGCAAATAAATACATTTTGCAGTCTTATTTCACGCACCTTATTTTCAACAATTGAGCGCTTCGTCGCTACGCCTCAGACGCTTGTTCTTTCCGACGTCGTTCAATAAATGTCGCATTGTAGTTTAAACGACATTTGAGTTTTTACACACTGCCAGGTGCAGCACAAATACAGAAGAATCTCTACTGTAGCTTTTCCGACCTCCTTTTCGAAACGTCACTCGTACATATGGTCTGTTGTTCAGATTAAATTAAGCGACACTGGTGCAGACAGCAGTGCTGCTGTCTTTCACGTCTCGGGAGAAAGAGAGAAAATGATCTGGAGCGCACTTACCTGATGTTATTCGGCGTAAATCGGAGGTGCGGTCTGATTCACACGTTGCAGCGCTACACATTCACGCACCCTGACGATTGAACAAGCAAAAGGCTCCAGAATAAACAGAGGAACGGGTTTTGAGCGGCTGTACCCAAAGACCTTCAATTGCGAAGAAACTCTACTTCTTGCGCAACCAGTACTTGAGGTAGGCAGCCGCCGCGGCAGCGAGGATTTAATTTCTTTCCCCTTTCCAACGAGTTCATCACTCTTTGGGCTAACGCTAGATGCGATGCTCATTAGCTATGTGCTTTTCTGTGTCTTAAGTTAGAAGCGCAAAAGTTACAGTTCCAAGAAACAGCAGGTATAAGTTTTAAATGAAGTAACAGCGTGCGTACATCGTAAACAATTTCACACGATATCAGCTGCGACTCTGCTTGGCGCTAATACACGGTGAGAAGTCCAAACAAAATCTCTGTTATGTCAAAACTGGTATCTATTTCAGTTAATATACGACTAACGCGCCATAAATTAGATCCACAAAACCGTAAATAGATTACTTCTTAGCAGACAGACATATTTCCGTTGCTGTAAATGTAATTTGTCAATTAACGACAGGTATCATACAATTATCTGTAACCTCGTTTTGACGCTCATGTTTTCTGTGTTGCTGGTGTACGTCTGAGAAACTCAGTGACATCTGCTACATTTCCGACTGTATTTTGTTTACTGGAATATGCATCTTGTATAACAGACACACATTTCACTTCACAAGCAAGATATTTATATCTTGCCTTTGTTACCCACACTTTTCTTTCAATACTCTCTTAATATAAAAACAGCATGCTTCGCGATTAATCGTAATGAGAACAATAATTATGCCATTTATCCCATGGCTCTTCGAGTTCTCTACATTTCTTTTTTAATCAATGTGCAGAAGTACGAACGGAACGCAAGTAAACGATATTTTTGTTAGAAATTGCTATCTGAAATTTCGTAGCGTATTAAGAGACATGGAATGAATATCGAAAACAGTAGCAGCGTCTGCAAGAGATCGATTAAAGTGGACGTCAAATGAATAGCAGTTCTAGAATACCTGGCAAAATTTATATATCCCGGCACATTCCTAACTTATTTACAGGCAAGTTTAACCATATCAATTTAAAACACAGTACCAACTTCGTGTGTCAAAAGAGTCATCATCGTCCCAGTTCACAACAAAAGACAAAATCCTCTGAACCATAGATAAAACAATTCTTACCTCATCACCATTCACCCTTCTGTAATACGGATGTCGGTACAATACAAAATCAAAATATTCTACAAATTTACGTACCCCTTTCAAAAAACGCACGCAGTAATAAAACATAATTCATGAGGAGCAAAACTCGCAACATTAAAAGGAGAGACGCCGTGATCCAGTAGTTTTCAAATGTTTTACAGTAAACATAAATATTTTTTCAATGAAATACTAAAAATGTATCACTGAGAAAAGTTTCGAATCCTATGTTCTTTCCAGGAATTGAAAAAGAGCCAGAAAAATAATCTTACCTGCGAAACTGAAAGTAAAAATTCAAGTTCATGCGGCAAACTTCCAAGAAGTAGAAATTACGACAAACAACAAATTGCTATGGCAGTCAAGGATTCCATTATCATCTTTTGGTTATTACAGACACAGGTTTTATCTTCTCGCGGAATATGTGTACTTATGTTATAAATATTATGGTCTAGATAATTTTGTAGTTTAAAGGCATGAGTGTATTACTATGAGTTCTTCAGTAAAGCCATTATTACTTATTTTTCTTGGGTATCCTTTGAGTCTGAAATGTAAAGTTAGCGATCAGTATGTACTAACAATTTCGAGGTATGGTAGTCAGATGTAGACTTTCAACAGAGTAACTTTTCAAAATCTGAGGTCGTTCAGCGAGCAATCGAGAGGTGCATGACGGGAATTAGTAGGAGAAATAAGGAATCCTGTAAACAGATCAGGGAATAGACTGAGCGGGAGATGTACTTCCTCTATCAACCCTATGTGGCACGAATTCTGGACTTACGAGCAGTATCCAAGTTTTTGTCGATCGAGGGTTTTGTAAGCTACTTCCTTTGTTGATGGGCTACATTCCATGAGGATTCTTCTAACGAAACTCAGTCTGGCAACTGCCTTACCTGCGATTTGTTTTAAGTCGACGCTCGACCTCGAATCACTGTAATTGTGTAATCATACAATAACGGATCTTTCTGCATATTTATGCACAGTACGTTACATTTGTTTGTGGTGAGGATTAACTGCCACTCCGTGCACCACGTGTCTCTGCAGGTCTTCCTGCATTTCGCTAAAATTTTCTAGCGTTGAGACTTGTTTGTATACAACAGAATAATCCGCGACAAGTCTCATGCAACTTCCGACGTTATACACTAAGTTATCCACATATTTTTTGAAAAGTAATAGTCCTATCAGACTCCACTGGGGTACTCACGAAGTTATTTTTACCTTTGAAGATACCTCTCCATAAGAATGACATGCTGTGTCCTTTTTCCTAAAAACTCTTCGATCAAATCACACAGCTCGCCTGATGTTCCACACGTTCGTAATTTTCTCATAAACCGGCAGTGCAAAACTGTGTCGAACGGCTTCCAGGAGTCAAGAAACACGGCATCCGCTTAGGCCCCAATATCTACTACTTTCTTGCTAGGTGTTTATGGAGGAACAGAGCGAGCTACATTTCACACTGTTGTTGTTTTCAGAACTCATGTTGATTCCTACAGAGAAGATTTATCGGTCTCCAGAAGTGTCATAATACGTGAGCATGAAACATATCCCAAAAGTGCGGCCGTGCGGTTCTAAGCGCGTCAGTTTGGAACCGCGTGACCGCTACGGTCGCAGGTTCGAATCCTGCCTCGGGCATGGATGTGTGTGATGTCCTCAGGTTAGTTAGGTTTAAGTAGTTCTAAGTTCTAGGGGACTGATGACCTCAGTAGTTAAGTCCCATAGTGCTCAGAGCCGAGCCATATCCCAAAATTCTGTATATGTGATGCCGTCAGACAGAATCATTAACTCTGCAGCGGAGTCTGCAGTGTTTCGAACTTCCTGACAGATCAAAACTGTGTGCTCCTCTTTTTGAACACTAGTGCGACCCATTCTTTTGCTCAAGTGCATGGTATCGCCATCAGGTCGGATTAAAGGAAGACATTGAAGAAACTCAGAGGCAGGTTGCCAGATTTGCTACCGGTAGGTTCGATCAACACGCGAGTATTACTGACGTGCTTCGTGAACCCAAAAGGGAATCACTGGAGGGAAGACGAAATTTTTTCGCGGAGCACTGCTCACAAAATAGTCCTAACAACGGCGCTCAGATTGTGCTGTGTTCCTTGACTTCAGGAAGGCATATGACGACGTCCCGCACAGCCACCTAGTGAAAAAAAAAAAAAGGAACATGAGCTTACCGAGTATCGGACCAGCTTTGCGACTGGATACAGGACTTCGTTGCAGGTGGAACTCAATACGTCGCTCTTAACGGAACGATATCGACAGAGTCCGCAGCTCGTGGTCGTGCGGTAGCGTTCTCGCTTCCCGCGCCCGGGTTCCCGGGTTCGATTCCCGGCGGGTCAGGGATTTTCTCTGCCTCGTGATGACTGGGTGTTGTGTGATGTCCTTATGTTAGTTAGGTGTAAGTAGTTCTAACAAGGGAACCTTCCCATCGCACCCCCTTCAGATTTAGTTATAAGTTGGCACAGTGGATAGGCCTTGAAAAACTGAACACAGATCAATCGAGAAAGCAGGAAGAAGTTGTGTGGAACTATGAAAAAATAAGCAAAATATACAAACTGAGTAGTCCATGTGCAACATAGGCAACATCAAGGATAATATGAGGTTAGGAGCGCCGTGGTCCCGTGGTTAGCGTGAGCAGCTTGCGGAACTTGGTTCAAGTCTTCTCTCGAGTAAAAATGTTACTTTATTTATTTTCGCGAAGTTATGATCTGTCCGTTCGTTCATTGACGTCTCTGTTCACTGTAATAAGTTTAGTGTCTGTGCTTTGCGACCGCACCGCAAAAGCGTGCGACCGTGCGATTAGTAGACGGAAGGACGTGCCTCTCCAATGGGAATCCAAAACATTTGATCGCAAGTTCATAGGTCAACCGATTCCTCCACAGGAAAGCACGTCTGGTACATTCTATGCGACACTGGTGACGGCATGTGCGTCACATGACAGGAATATGTTGTCGTCCCACCTAACTTGTACACTTGGCGAATGGGTAAAAAGATTCTTCTACCTTGCCCGATTTAGGTTTTCTTGTGGATGTGATAATCACTCCCAAAAAGTGATGAAAACATAAAGAGTTTGTCACATAAACTGAAAATGAAGAATTAAACTTTTCACTCGAGGGAAGATTTGAACCACGGACCTCTCGTGCCACAGCTGCTCATGCTAACCACGGGACCGCGGCGCTCGTTGGCTCACACTCTCCTTGATGTTGCTTATCTTTGACATGGACTACTCAGTTTGTATATTTTGCTTATTTTTTCAAAATTCCACATAACTTCTTCCTGTTTTCTCGATTGATCTGTGTTCAGTTTTTCAAGGCCTATCCACTGTGCCAACTTATAACTAAATCTGAGGGGGGTGTGATGGGGAGGTTCCCTTGTAAGTTCTAGGGGACTGATCGCCATAGATGTTAAGTCCAATAGTGCTCAGGGCCATTGATATCGACAGATGTAAAGGTAATTTCCGGAGTACCCCAAGCAAAGGTGATAGGACCGTTACTGTTTATATAAATGATCTAGCAGAAAGCAAAGTTCTTTAAGACTGTTCGCAGATGATGCGGTTGTCTATAAGAAAGTAGCAACGCCAGAAAACACCATCGAGTTGCGGAAATGACCTACAGAAGACTGATGAATGGTGCAGTCTCCGGCAGTTGACCCTGACCGTAAATAAATGTAACATAATGCGCATACATTACTGATCACAAATTTCTAGAAACACTATATACGGAAAGATATCTAGAAGTAAATAGCCAGAGCGATCTGAAGAGGAATGACTACATAAAACAAATAATAGGAAAAGCAGACGCCAGATTGAGATTCATGGGAAGAATGTTAAGGAAATGTAGCTCATCCACAAAAGAAGTGGCTTAGAACTGCTTGTTCGACCGATTCTTGTGTATCGCTCATCAGTCTGGCGGCTTTACCAGGTAGAACTGATACGGGGTGTTCAAAAACTCTCTCCGCAGTGCCATATGATTGTTAGCCGCTCGTGCCGCATGCCGCAGTGAATATACCGAAATGAAACTCAGTGAAATACAAGTTATTAATTTATTGAATATTCATTTTCACTTACAAATTTTCCCATTAAATGTTGGAAGTGTCCCAACTGTTGTTGAATACACAATTCAATTCGTCTAATCATGTTTCCAAACACAAGCTGTGACATTTCTTCTGTAACAGAAGCAGTGAAAGTGGATATTGTAGCTTTCAGTTCATCGATGGATTTTGGACGGTTCTCATGGACAGTTGCTTTCGCTGCACCCCAGAAGAAAAAGCCAGGTGGTGTTAGGTCAGGCGATCGTGGAGGCCAAAGTCCCTGTGAAATTATGCGATCACCAAAAATATTAGCAGGCAGTGACATTGAAACTCGAGCTGTATGCGCGGTTGCACCACCTTGTTGAAAATAACCGGACAGTATTTCACTTAACACGAGTTCTATGAATAGGTACAGAATATCACTGCAGTATCGTTGTGTGTTTATTGTTTCGTTGAAAAATTTTAACAGTGCCACGAAACAAACGAACAAAGGAACTAAACTTAAACGCTCACGTCAACACGTAACGACACACACCAACGATACTACTAACGCTGGCTGAGATAAACGAAACAGTGAAATGTTGGTAGAGTCCACTTGAAGGGAAGTAACCCAGGCAGACGAACAATCATACGGTACGCGCGGCTAACAATCATACCACACTGCGGAGAGACTTTTTGAACACCCCGTAGAATATACAACGAAGAGCGCCGCGTTTCGTCACAGAATCGTTTAGTCGGCGCGAGAGCGTTATAGAGATGTTCGACAAACTGCAGTGGCGGACGCTATATCTTGCTTAGTGACCACATGGAAAAACTGGAGAAATTAGATTTAATACAGAGACTTACCAAAAATCATTCTTCCCACGCGCCATTCGCGAGTGTTACAGGAAATGGGGGATCAATTAGTGATACCAGAAGTAGCTTCAAATGGTTCAAATGGCTCTGAGCACTATGGGACTCAACAACGTAGGTCATAAGTCCCCTAGAACTTAGAACTACTTAAACCTAACTAACCTAAGGACATCACACACACCCATGCCCAAGGCAGGATTCGAACCTGCGACCGTAGCAGTCCCGCGGTTCCGGACTGCAGCGCCAGAAACGCTAGACCACCGCGGCCGGTTACCAGAAGTAGCCTCCGCCACACATCATTAGGAGGCTTGAGGAGTGGTGATGCAGATGTACGAGGGTAAGTCAATTATTATCCTCAAAGTAGTTATAAAATTTTATTGTAATCAAATAGGAAACTTACAAGAGCATCGTTTTTTAACATAGTTTCCTTGCGTTTCAACGCACTTGGTCCATCGTTGTACAAGTTTCCTAATGCCATCATAAAAGTAGATTCTTGGTTGAGCTGCGAGCCAAGAATGCACCGCTTCTTTCACTGCTTCGTCCGAGGCAAATCGACGGGCCCTTAATGCCTGTTTGAGTGGACCAAACAAGTGATAGAAGGGGCAAGATCGGGACTATACGGAGGATGATCCAGTACCTCAAATTTGAGTTTCTGGAGCGTTTCAGCAGTGTGGGCAGCAGTATGCAGACGGGCATTGTCGTGCAACGATACAACACTTTTGGCAGCAATCCTCGGCGTTTGCTTCCAATTGCAGGCTTTAGCCTGGCAGTAAGCATCTCACTACAATGGACACTGATTATTGTTGTGCCCCTTTCCCCATAATGTAAGAGTACTGGGCCTTGTGCGTTCCAAAAAACCGTAAACATCAGTTTTCCTGCAGACGGTTGGGTCTTGAACTTTTTCTTGCACGGCGAATTTGGATGTTTCCATCCCACACTCTGACGTTTACTCTCCGGCTCGTAATGATGGATCCATGATTTGCCAAATGGTTCAAATGTTTCAAATGGCTCTGAGCACTATGGGACTTAACATCTGAGGTCATCAGTCCCCTAGAACTTAGAACTACTTAAACCTAACTAACCTAAGGACATCACACACATCCATGCCCGAGGCAGGATTCGAACCTGCGACCGTAGCGGTCGCGCGGTTCCAGACTGTAGCGCCTAGAACCGCTCGGACACTCCCGCCGGCAATGTTTTGCCAGTAATGATCCTGTCTAAGAAGTTTCCCCCTTCGTTGCCATAGCGATCCATATGTTTTTTTGCAGATGTCCTAGCGCGTTTGTTTATGCAACTGTTTGAGTTGTTTTGGGACCCATCTTGCACTAACTTTATGAAACGCAAGTCTGTTGTGGATGATTTCGTAGGCAGAACCGTGACTAATTTGCAGACGATGTGCCACTTCGTCAATAATTAATCGTTTGTCTAAGAGAATCATTTCACGTGAACGCTCGATGGTTTCTTCATTTGTGGCGGTAATCGGTCGACCGGCTCCTTCATCGTGCGTAACACTTGTGCGACCATTTCGGAATTTTCAATCCATTCGTAAATACTCCGTTGTGGCAAAAGACTGTTCCCGTACTGTATCGAAAGTCTTAGATGGATTTCGGCCCCTGATACGCCTTCCGACCACAAAAAACGGCTCACTGAACGTTGCTCTTCTTTGGTGCAAATAGACAGAGGAGCAGTCATCATTAACAGCACGGCAGCGATAACGAAACTAACCTAGCAGCTTGAAAATTGCAAAGATATAAAAACAAATAAACAAAGCATGCGTCATCAATGTAAAACGACAGTACTACCAAAATAAACAAAAATATATCTAAATTGCGGATAATAATTGGCTTACCCGCGTATATACAGAAATTGGAGAGCCGTCATTTGATGTTGACTGCAGAAGGATTCTACTGCCACCAACGTACATTTCGCCTAAGTACAATGAAGACAAGACAAGGAAATAGGGCTCGTGTGCAGGCATATAGACAGTCGTTTTCCCCTCGCTCTATTTTCGAGTGGAATGGGAAAGAAAATGACTAGTAGTGGTAGAGGCACTCTCCGCCATGCACCGTATAGTGGATAACGGAGTATGAGTGTAGATGTTGACGTAAGTTTACGGTTTGGGTTACTCAGGCACGACTGACGATTTGCCTTCACATCCCTGCCTCTACCAGTACTTCTCAAACTTTGCAGAAGCTCCCCTCATACCTAGCGGGCAAAAAGAAGGCTGTGAGGGCGGGTCGTGAGTCGCGCCTATCGCTCAGTCAATAGGCAA
This sequence comes from Schistocerca cancellata, assembly GCF_023864275.1. NCBI lineage: Eukaryota > Metazoa > Arthropoda > Insecta > Orthoptera > Acrididae > Schistocerca > Schistocerca cancellata. The sequence goes on along the minus strand of NC_064629.1, from coordinate 811,556,480 downwards.
GGTTCCGGTTCGAGTCCCGGTCTGGCACACAATTTTAATCTGCCACGTCAGTACGTTTCATCCTACGTCATGTCAGACATATAACATAATAAAAGGGCCAGAACATAATTGTTGCATGTGAAGTATGTCAGCACTTAAGTAAGAGATATCGATTCAGTGGAGAGGTATGTAGTATCATCCTCGCAAAGGAAAGCCTAGTGTACCACTTCAGCCTCCAAGGAGATGCTACACAAGAGGCTAAGTGTCTTTGGACATACATATGTACACGCAAATTTCTCTGCTACGTTCCACTAGGATACAGGTGACGTCACTGTTGTTTGAAATCGGGCGCTCTGGCGTCTTAGCGCTTCTGACTCCAAGTAATATGCTATACATACCATGCAACACTGGTACTTTTGAGAACACAAAATATTTTGAAATTAAGAACAGGAAGATAACTATTGGAATAATTTTGATTATTCAGTGAACACACGAGAAGCAGGTTACTTGCCTATCTGCAATACGGTATTCTTCTAAAATGCGAGAAGTAGAGATCCTAATGAACGAACTACATAGCATGGAAAAATAATAAGAACACCATGGTAAAACGGCATCGTTTCAGGGAATTATATTCTTGCGTATCTGTTGCACACTGACGTTGCCTTTTGTTTTTTCCTTATGCTGTAACAATGCTGGAAGTGTTATAATTGAAGTATTGTGCTGAGTTCTGTTCTTAAATACTTCTAACGGAGGAAAATTGTCGACCCTCATTTAGATGATTCATCAGCGAGAACAGTCATAAACCTTCTAAATGTATTTGTTGCTTTCGTTTCTTGACAATCACAGAGTTCACGGAGAAAGAAACTAAACTTCCTGATCGAGACTCGACAGAAAAGAAAGTAGATTATTATGTCTAATAAGAAGACGACTGCCACACCTAAAATGGCTCTAAGCACTATGGGACTTAACATCTGAGGTCATCAGTCCCCTAGAACTTAGAACTACTTAAACTTAACTAACCTAAGGACATCACACACATCCATGCCCGAGGCAGGATTCGAACCTGCGACCGTAGCAGTCGCGCGGTTCCGGACTCAAGCGCCTAGAACCGCTCGGTCACGCCGGCCGGCGACTGCCACAACTGTTGAACTTAATACACGCCTAGCAAACTCATTAAAAATGAAAGTCATGTGACGGAAAATGGTAAAACACAGCTGCTCTTGTAACCTTGGCGAATGCAAAGAAGAGGCAGTTCGCGTAGTGGTACAAAGAACACAATACCAGACTTACTGATTAATATGAATTTTTTAGTGTATTTAGACAAGTATATTTTTCACTGTTCTTCACCATGGGACTTATTTACCTTTGGGGAGCACCAGAGAAGGGTGCGGCTCAGACTGCTTTATTTCATTTGTGAAGCATGGTGGATGTTTGATATCTAATCCAAGCTTCCACGGCGTCTGTGGTCACACAAGAAGGAGAGTGAACTAGTAACTTCTACGAAACCATTTTAGGCGACAACGTTTACTAAATTACATGGGGATCGTTCCTGGTAGGGATCTATGTCCTCCAAGATGATAATACATTTAGCCTCTCGGCTGGAAATGGCCAATATTGTTTTAATCAAACTGAGACTGAATTCATAGTTTCCAAAATCGTAATATTTGAATACCGTCGAGCCACTGTGGTCTGTACTGAAAAAAATCGTTTAGGATTTGTTATTGTGTTGGACAGAGATGAGCCGGTGGTTTAAAACAGTTCAATAAGACTGTTTTAAAACTAAAATCTAATACCAAACCAGTTAACAATAGGTTTAAGTAGTGCATCTGGGTGGACTGTGGAAAGTATAATGTCATGCAAGAAAGATTATTTCTGCAGTTTATATTCTGCATTTCAAGCTCAGTATTGACATTTATAATTTAAAGAACATAGTTTAATTCCGAAATTATTATTTATGGCCGCGCGGGATTAGTCGACCGGTCTGCGCGCTGCAGTCATGGACTGTGTGGCTGGTCCCGGCGGAGGTTCGAGTCCTCCCTCGGGCATGGGTGTGCGTGTTTGTTCTTAGGATAATTTAGGTTAAGTAGTGTGCAAACTTAGGGACTGATGACCTTAGCAGTTAAGTCCCATAAGATTTCACACACATTTGAACATTTTTTATTATTTATGAGAATTGATTCCTTTATTCCAGGCAACAGTTTTACTCTTGAACAAGAAGATATAACTGCTCAAATAAAAGATAATAGTGCTTCCTCAGAGACTGAACAGAAAAATCATTTGATCTTTCAAGCAAATATACAAATTTATTGATGCTGTTTACGGTATACATACAGCTATTAGATGAAATCCTTGTCCGACAAAAGAAAGGTGTTTTATGTTGGATATTTTATATTTGCTCGATTACAATTTCAGCTGCGTTTCCACTGTATTGCCGCCAATTTTCGTCTCCTCAATCTGTTTCGTACTCCCTCTTAAATCACACAATGGGCGGTCCAGTTGCATTCTGTAGCCAGTGATGATGGCGATGCTTTTATAGTCTTGGGTACCAAAGTTTACAGCGGTTTCTTAGTGCACAGTCCTTTCCACCAGCTCCAAGGAGGTACGTAACTAACAGCAATCCACAGATAATTTTATGAAAAAAATCAACGTCAATGCGAAATTCTACTACACTAGTGACAATAATTCCGGAAACAAGTTGAACCAACTTACTTGGCGTTGGATGTAGCCCATCTCTTGGATTTCATCACTTACACTAACAACTACTGTATTTTACCATGGACCATGATGGTACGCTCCAGCACGGATCCTTTTGCACGTAAATTTCTTCAGCCGTTATAGCCTAATGGTCTTCTAAGGAAAATAATTTTCTTATCTTTAGCGCTGCCTCGAGGCGAAACCGCAGTAAAAAGTCCAAGTGCGACAAATATGGTATCATCTGCCTCTAATTTCGGTATAGCGTCAGACACAGGCTTCAGTAAGCGGAAAGCCCCCTTCAGTTTCTGTTACGTGCTAGCAATGTGGTAACACGGTCTGCCTAACTACATATTCTATATTCTGACAAACAATTATTTCCACCAGTATATCTTCCCATGCCCTTTAAAAGTTTAAAAGGATAAAAAAAAGAACCTACCAAAACATATTCCTACAGCAGCTCATCGCTTCCTGAATGAAAGTTTGGAATTGCAGCTGAAGACGTGTGCAGCATTGAAGTTAATGAGCTTCAATATGGTAGTTTTCCCATTAAAACTGGAAACACGCGGAAAAGAAAATATTACTTACAAAATTATGCGAGGCTGGTACTGTCAGTCGCCTAGATCAAGTTAAAAATACTTTTCTGTAAATGGGCTGCGCTATTATTATCCATAGTTGTAGGGCACAGTAACTAAATGGACAGTGTTCCGTCGGTGGTCTTTGTAGCTGAACGGTCGACGTCCAGATTTCCCATGGAGGAAGGTATGAGGTTCAACTACATGTTTGCCGGCCAGAGTGGCCGAGCGGTTAAAGGCGCTACAGTCTGGAACCGCACGACCGCAACGGTCGCAGGTTCGAATCCTGCCTCGGGCATGGATGTGTGTGATGTCCTTAGGTTAGTTAGGTTTAAGTAGTTCTAAGTTCTAGGGGACTTATGACCACAGCCGTTGAGTCCCATAGTGCTCAGAGCCATTTGAACCATTTTTGAACTACATGTTATCTTTATGGTACAAAAGCCGTACCGTATCTCTCTCTTCTCTTCGCATCCAATACTGCATTGGGAACAGCGCTACTCTGCAGGGGCCGTCCGGAGTGGCCGAGCGGTTCTAGGCGCTACAGTCTGGAACCGCGCTACCGCTACGGTCGCAGGTTCGAATCCTGCGTCGGGCATGGATGTGTGTGATGTCCTTAGGTTAGTTAGGTTTAAGTAGTTCTAAGTTCTAGGGGACTGATGACTTCAGAAGTTAAGTCGCGTTGTGCTCAGAGCCATTTGAACCATTTTTTACTCTGCAGGGATTTAATTATTTTACTGGCTACACGGTTAAGATCGTGAAGTACTAGAGCCATAATGCCTGTTATCAGTAAGTCGATGCTGTGCCTGCATAACCTGTGTTAGCGAAGTTCGGACGCAGTTGATCTAAAACGTTCCTGCCGGCCGGAGTGGCCAGGCGGTTCTAGGCGCTACAGTCTGGAACCGAGCGACCGCTACGGTCGCAGGTTCGAATCCTGCGTCGGGCATGGATGTGTGTGATGTCCTAAGGTTATTTAGGTTTAATTAGTTCTAAGTTCTGGGCGAGTAATGACCTCAGAAGTTAAGTCGCATAGTGCTCAGAGCCATTTTTTTAAAAACGTTCCTACTGACAGCATATTTACGTTACATCAGGGAAGAGCTTTTCATTTCCTGTCACCTCTGTAACGTTGGCAATATTTATGATATTTGACAGATTCCCTTCGCTCTAGAGAACGGGTACTTCAGTAAAATACAGGATTAAGCGTGTCGTACTGTGAGATTAACCACACACTAGCTCGCAATACTCGTCCGACGGTCAACAGTTTATTCAAGCGAATGTGATTTCTGGATTTTCCCGTTTGAATCCAGGGTCCAGAACGCCTTCTCCTACTAAATGAAACATAGTGGCTCATAATGAGGACGTACTGTCTGGAAGACATCTCGGCAGTTTTTGCATTCTAACAGTGAAAGCGGTACACCCGTTGCATTCACTATCCTGGCGTTGCATTCAATGATGGTTCTACATTTCGATTGTCTCTGTTTCTTTCTTGTCGTAAGCTGGTACATTAATTGAGATGCTGACGCAGTTGCGACGCCAAGGCATTATAATGCAAATGGTTAAAATGGCTCTGAGCACTATGGGACTTAACATTTGAGGTCATCAGTCCCCTAGACTTAGAACTACTTAAACCTAACTAACCTAAGGACATCACACACATCCATGTCCAAGGCAGGATTCGAACCTGCGACCGTATCAGCAACGCGGTTCGGGACTGAAGCTCCTAAAACCGCATTGTAATGCATTTTGGTCGAAATTTACATCTGAGTTCTGTTGTTCCATCCGCATTTCGTGTTTCATACAGATTCCATAAACTGCCACGAGACCGCATCGTTATTGAAGCCTTGATAGCTATGGTGGCGACAGAGGATGCGACGAATTTGTATAAATCAGCTATAATCAAATCAGATCGTCAGTTGATTAAATGTTCTACTTCCAGGCCCGTCTTAGCTCATGTACCGTACGAGGGTGTTCAATAAATAATGCAACACCTGAATGAAATTTTTCCTTCTGCAGCGGAGTGTGCGCTGATATGAAACTTCCTGGCAGATTAAAACTGTGTGCCCGACTGAGACTCGTACTCAGGACCTTTGCCTTTCTCGGGCAAGTGCTCTACCATCTGATCTACCCAAGCACGACCCGCCCTCATAACTTTACTTCCGCCAGTACTTCGTCTCCTACCTTCCAAACTTCACAGAAGCTGTCCTGTGAAACTTGCAGAACTAAAACTCCTGGAAGAAAAGATGAGATTCTGGAAACATCCCCAAGGCTGTGGCAAAGCCATGACTCCGCAATATCCTTTCTTCCTGGAGTGCTATTTCTGCAAGTTTCGCAGGAGAGCTTCTGTAAGGTTTGGAAGGTAGGAGACGAGGTATTGGCGGAAGTACAGCTGTTGGGGCGGGTCATGGGACGTGCTTCGGTAGCTCAGATGGTAGAGCACTTGCCCGCGAAAGGCAAAGGTCCCGAGTTCGAGTCTCGGTCCGGCACACAATTTGAATCTGCCAGGAAGCTTCAACGCAACATCTTTTTTTCTCGGCCAGTTTCGGTTAAAAAATGCGGAATTTGTTTTTGGAAATCGTAGACTATTCTCCCTTCAGCCCTAACTAACCTAAGGACTTCACACACATCCATGTCCGACGCAGGATTCGAACCTGCGACCGTAGCGGTCGCGCAGTTCCAGACTGCGAAAACAATGCTTCGAATGCGAAACGTTGCGATTGAGCGCGCCAAGTTTCCGTCACTTCCGACATATAGCGTAGCTGCAGGACAGTTTCAAAATGGCGTCAGTAGGTGACGTACGTTACAAGCTTCGACCATAGATACTAGTAGACTGGCCTTGCTGTGCAGAAGCTATAGGGCTGGTGTGGCTCCAACATAAACCACGTGACTGTTGGCAAAACGTGGCGGGATTTCAAATGAGCGGTCTGCCATCCTGTGTTTGTATCGTATTTTACCCACATTTCTCAATTGACTGCCAAACGCTTCCAACAAAAATTACTTTTTTATTTGCGAAAAATTATGTCAGAACTACATTTGACCTGGATTTGTTCACAGTACCATTTATAAAATCTAAAAAATGTATCGAAGGCCTCTCTGGTGGGCAGCGGGACTAAATTACTATAAACGATCAGTTAAAGTAAAACGTCGTTAAAATTCTTTTAAACAATAAGAGTGGGCTGGTGTCAAAACTTTAAATATTGGATTCGCCGCGTTTTGAGCTCTAGTCACTTATAAAAGAAAATGGGATATGGGAATTATGTCAACTATAGGTCCCAAAATTGTCGACTTTAGGAGCAGGTCCATTTTAGAGTATCAATTTTAGGTGCACTTCAAAGGTTCAGTTCCTACTATTTTTACAAAAGTTTAAACTATCAGTTTAAAAAAAATGATATTTTAGATGAAAGGTGAGACTCTCAAGTTTCAGAAAATAATTTTGGAACCTACATTTATTTAACAGTATTAGAAGGTAGAAAAAAATGCTCTTCATGTGTCGACTATAGGTACTCTTACCTTGTATATACAAAAAGGCGCCTATGTGCAGATGGCTTAAAGATTTTTCATTTCAGGGCCTGTATCCAAAGCTGTCTTCGGTTTTCATCCTTAGGGAACCTATGAGTAGGAACGAGAAACAGCTATACTTACTTCTGTAACCGAATTATCACAGATACTTTCCAAAATGTAATATGAGTCTGACTTTACAGGCATCACTTTCAACACTTTAATTTACGTGATACTCTATTTCAAGTGTAAAAAAACATACAAAAGTCACTTCAGCAGATTTCAATAAACGCATCTGCATTATCATAGAAACACACGTGAAATGTAATGCCATTTCCCCCGACAAAACGCTGAGAACAGCCATAAGCGCAACACGAAACAACCATGTTTTGCCAACATTCACGTGACTTTAGCCCAGAGATGTTGGAGCCACGAAAATGACGTCAGGGCCAGTCTATTATATTTATGGTCGAAGGTTACAAGCAACTTGCCGTCACTGAATTTCAAAATGGCGTCTGTAATAGAGGTGTGTTCTGAGCAGAAACCTGTCATTGAGTTTCTTGTGGTGTGGCACCGCAGATATTCATAAGCGCTTGCAGAATGTCTACGGAGACCCGCTAGTGAACAAAAGGGTGGCGAGTTGTTAGAAGAGGCGTCTGTCATCATCGCAACAAGGTCGCGTCTACCGCACACTCCTGCAACGTGCGGACACTTTCATTTGAGGTGTTCGACGGGTCACAACCAATCATGTCGCTCCACAACTGGACGTCTCTGTTGGCAGTTCGGACACACTCGTCCACCAGTTGGGGTTCTCAAAGGTATGAGCCCCCTGGGTTCCTCCCCGCCTAACAGAAGACCGTAAAGAGTAACGACGGACCACCTTTGCGGAATTGCTTGCGCGTTACAAGGCTCATCGTGAAAATTTTTTTTGTCGAACATCGTCACAGGCGATGAAGCATGGGTTCGTCACTTCGAACAGGAAACAAAACAGCAATCCATGGAGTGGCGCGATATCACCTCTCCTCTGAAGGAAATTTCAAAGCTGCACCCTCAGAAACGGTCTTCTGGGACTATGGAAGAGTTATTATATTTGATGTCCTCCCCCATGGTGCAACGATCAACTCTGAAGTGTATTGTGCTACCCTAACGAAACTGAAGAAACGACTTCAGCGTGTTCGTCGTCACAAAATTACAAATGAACTCCTTCTCCATGACAACGCAAGGTCTTACACACTCGAGAAGAGCTCACAAAACTTCATTGGACTGTTCTTCCTCGTCCACCGTGCAGCCCGGATCTCGCTCCTTCCGACTTCCATACGTTTGTCTCAATGAAGGATGCACTCTGCGGGAAGCAGAAGGGGGATGATGAGGAGTTATTGATGCAGCGAAAAGTTGGCTCCGACTTCGACCAGTACGTTGGTACCACGTGGGCATACAGGCTCTTCCAGTAAGTTGGCGTGAGGCACTCGCCTTGAACAGAGATTATGTTGAAAAACAGGGTTTGGTAGCCAAAAGAGTGGGGAATACTATGATGTAATGCAATTCTGAATAAAAACCAGCCTCCTTTCAGAAGAAAACGTGATGCATTACTTACTGAACACCCCTTGTACGAAAGTTGCCCAGAAAGTAACGCACCGCATATTTTTTTCTCAGCCCAAATCAATGGCTCAAATGGCTCTGAGCATTATGGGACTTAACAGCTGAGATCATCAGTCCCATATAACTTAGAACTACTTAAACCTAACTAACCTAAGGACATCACACACATCCATGCCCAAGGCAGGATTCGAACCTGCGACCGTAGCGATCGCGCAGTTCCAGACTGCGAAAACAATTCTAATAATGAGAAACGTTGCGTATGTATTACTTGAAGTCTCCTGAGTGAGCGCGCCAAGTTTCCGTCACTTTCGACAGAACTCGTAGCTGCAGAACAGTTTCAAAATGGCGTCAGTAGGTGACGTACCTTACAAACAACTTGCCGTCATTGACTTTCTCACTTTCCAGCCCGATAGCTGAGTGGTCAGCGGGACGGATTGCCATCCTGCGGGCCCGGCTTCGATTGCCAACTGGGTCGGGGGTTTTCTCCGCTCAGGGACTGGGTGTTGTGTTGTCTTCATCATCATTTCATCCCCATCCGGCGCGCAGGGCGCCCAAAGTGGCGTCGACTGTAATGAGACCTGCACCAAGGCGGCCGGACCTGCCCCGTAAGGGGCCTCCCGGCCAATGACGCCAAACGTTCATTTCCATTTTCCATTGAATTTCACACTGCAGAGGAGGAAACTACGGTGAATATTCACAAACGCTTGTGCAAAGTGTATGGAGCATCTGCTGTCGACAGACGTACAGTTAGTCGCTGGGCACGGAGAGTGAGATTATCAGAAGGCAGTTTGGTGGAGCTCCACCATCCGCAGCGGTCAGGGAGCACATCCATGGCCATCAGACTACAGCCCTGACCTAGCCCCTCGGACTCCCACCTCTCTGGGCCATTAAAGGATGCCATTCATGGAAGAAATTTTGAGTACGATCAGGAGGTGATTTACACAATGAAGCACTGGCTCCGCCACCAGAGCAAGGATTGGTACCGACAGGGCATACACACCCTTGTTTCGCGCTGGACGAAGGCCATAGAAAGGGATGAAGATTGCGTGAAAAAATGGGGTGTGTAGATAAAACACCCTTCTTTCTTGTGTGTTAGTCTCATTACGTTCAATAAAGAATTGTTGAAGAAACAAATGTGGTACATTGCTTACTGGACAACCCTCGTACACTACTGGCCATTAAAATTGCTACACCACGAAGATGACGTGCTACAGACGCGAAATTTACCCGACATGAAGACGATGCTATGATATACACTTGATTAGCTTTTCAGAGCATTCACACAAGGTTGGCGCCGGTGGTGACACCTACAACGTGCTGACATGAGGAAAGTTTCCAACCGATTTCTCATACACAAACAGCAGTTGACCGGCGTTGCCTGGTGAAACGTTGTTGTGATGCCTCGTGTTAGGAGGAGAAATGCGTACCATCACGTTTCCGACTTTGATAAAGGTCGAATTGTAGCCTATCGCGATTGCGGTTAATCGTATCGCGACATTGCTGCGCGCGTTGGTCGCTCATGGCTCTGAGCACTATGGGACTTAACATCTATGATCATCAGTCCCCTAGAACTTAGAACTACTTAAACCTAACTAACCTAAGGACATCACACAACACCCAGTCATCACGAGGCAGAGAAAATCCCTGACCCCGCCGGGAATCGAACCCGGGAACCCGGGCGTGGGAAGCGTTGGTCGCGATCCAATAACTGTTAGCAGAATATGGAATCGGTGGGTTCAAGAGGGTAATAAGGAACGCCGTGTTGGAACCCAATGGCCTCGTATCACTAGCAGTCGAGATGACAGTCATCTTATCCGCGTGGCTGTAACGTACCTAAAAAATGGTTCAAATGGCTCTTAGCACTATGGGACTCAACTGCTGTGGTCATAAGTCCCCTAGAACTTAGAACTACTTAAACCTAACTAACCTAAGGACAGCACACAACACCCAGCCATCACGAGGCAGAGAAAATCCCTGACCCCGCCGGGAATCGAACCCGGGAAACCGGGCGTGGGAAGCGAGAACGCTTCCGCACGACCACGAGATGCGGGCTGTAACGTACCGTGCAGCCACGTCTCGATCCCTGAGTCAACACATGGGGACGTTTGCAAGACAATAACCAGTTCGACGACGTTTGCAGCAGCATGAACTATCAGCTCGGAGACCATGGCTGCGGTTACCCTTGGCGCTACATCACAGAGATGAGCGCCTGCGATGGTGTACTCAACGACGAACCTTGGTGCACGAATGGCAAAACGTCATTTTTTCGGATGAATCCAGGTTCTGTTTACAGCATCATGATGGTCGCATCCGTGTTTGGCGACACCGCGGTGAACGCACATTGGAAGCGTGTATTTCATCATCGCCATACTGGCTTATCACCCGGCGTGACGGTATGGGGTGCCATTGGTTACACGTCTCGGTCACCTCTTGTTCGCACTGACGGCACTTTGAACAGTGGAAGTTACATTTCAGATGTGTTACGACCCGTGGCTCTACCCTTCATTCGATCCCTGCGATACCCTACATTTCAGCAGGATAATGCACGACCGCATGTTGCAGGTCCTGTACGGCCCTACTGGATACAGAAAATGTTCGACTGCTGCCCTGGCCAGCACATTCTCCAGATCTCTCACCAATTGAAAAGTCTGGTCAATGGTGGCCGAGCAACTGGCTCGTCACAATACGCCAGTCACTACTCTTGATGAACTGTGGTATCGAATTGAAGCTGCATGGGCAGCTGAACTTGTACGCGCCATCGAAGCTCTGTTTGACTAAATGGCCAGGTGTATCAAGCCCGTTATTACGGCCAGAGGTGGTTGTTCTGGGTACTGATTTCTCAGGATCTATGCACCCAAATTGCGTGAAAATGTATCACATGTCAGTTCTAGTATAATATATTTGTCGAATGAATACCCGTTTATTACCTGCATTTCTTCTTGGTGTAGCAATTTTAATGGCCAGTAGTGTATTTCCATCAACGAGCGCTTCCGCCTATCGGGTTGTTTCGCTACTCACACGACACATTGGTCTTGTGGGTTGCTGCAGTTTAATCAACCCAATAAACCCGATTAATACCAGTCCTATCATAGTTAAACATTTTAATGGTTCTTTTTTACATCGCTAGTCTTCCAGCATCTTTATGGAGCTGCATAAAGTGGGAAAGTGAAGCTGTGACTCACGTCTGGACAGAGTCGTCGGTAAGAGCATTGCTCGTCAAAGCGTGGTTTCCGGCTCGAGTCCCAGCTTAAATCTGCCAGGAACCTACACTACATAAGTATCGAAGACGACATTATAACTGTGGCAGACACTCCCAAAGATATGAATAGTAACGGAACTTTTGCTCAACACTCGAAGAGCGCAAACTGGAAATTTAATTTCGAAATGTATAAAAAGAAAAGAAAAGAAAAAAATCAGTGAATCCGCAGCTTACTATAATGTGTTTGTTAAAACATTTACCTCTAGAACGTTTATACAGAGCGCTGAACAACAAATGAGGCTGCGAAAAAAACATGCAAAAATACCTTGGGTAGATGTGAGAAATAACGGAATGGTGTTGAAAGAAGTCAACGAAGGGGGAACTATATTTGAGAATCCGAACAAATGTAGAGTTTTGAACCTTGGACAGAATTATAATGTTGTTGTTGTTGTTGTTGTTGTTGTTGTTGTGGTCTTCAGTCGAGAGACTGGTTTCATGCAGCTCTCCATGCTACTCTATCCTGTGCAAGCTTCTTCATCTCCCAGTACCACAAACTTCTCTTCTCCCCAATCCTATTCAATACCTCCTCATTAGTTATGTGATCTACCCATCTAATCTTCAGCATTCTTCTGTAGCACCACATTTCGAAAGCTTCTATTCTCTTCTTGTCCAAACTATTTATCGTCCACGTTTCACTTCCATACATGGCTACACTCCATACAAATACTTTCAGAATCGACTTCCTAACACTTAAATCTAGGCTTGATGTTAATGAATTTCTCGTCTTCAGAAATGCTTTCCTTGCCATTGCCAGTCTACATTTTATATCCTCTCTACTTCGACCATCATTTGTTAGTTTTGCTCCCCAAATAGCAAAACTCCTTTACTACTTTAAGTGTCTCATTTCCTAATCTAATTCCCTCAGCACCACCCGATTTATTCGACTGCATTCCATTATCCTCGTTTTTCTTTTGTAGTTCATCTTATATCCTCCTTTCAAGACACTGTCCATTCCGTTCAGCTGCTCTTCCAGGTCCTTTGCGTCTCTGACAGAATTACAATGTCATCTGCGAACCTCAAAGTTTTTATTTCTTCTCCATGGATTTTAATACCTACTCCGAAATTATCTTTTGTTTCCTTTACTGCTTGCTCAATATACAGATTGAATAACATCGGGGATAGGCTACAACCCTGTCTCACTCCCTTCCCAACCACTGCTTCCCTTTCATGTCCCTCGACTCTTATAACTGCCATCTGGTTTCTGTACAAATTGTAAATAGCCTTGCGCTCCATGTATTTTACCCTGCCACCTTCAGAATTTGAAAGAGAGTATTCCAGTTAACATTGTCAAAAGCTTTCTCTAAGACTACATATGCTAGAAACGTAGGTTTGCCTTTCATTAATTTATTTTCTAAGATAAGTCGTAGGGTCAGTATTGCCTCCCGTGTTCCAAAATTTCTACGGAATCCAAACTGATCTTCCCCGAGGTCGGCTTCTACCAGTTTTTCCATTCGTCTGTAAAGAATTCGTGTTAGTATTTTGCAGCCGTGACTTATTAAACTGATAGTTCGGTAATTTTCACATCTGTCAACACCTGTTTTTTTTTTTGTGGTATTGGGATTATTATGTTCCTCTTGAAGTCTGAGGGTATTTCGCCTGTCTCATACATCTTGCTCACCAGATGGTAGAGTTTTGTCAGGGATGGTTCTCCCAAGGCTATCAGTAGTTGTAACGGAATGTTGTCTACTACCGGAGCCTTGTTTCGACTTAGGTCTTTCATTGCTCTGTCAAACTCTTCACGCAGTATCATATCTCCCATTTCATCTTCATCTACATCCTCTTCCATTTCCGTAATATTGTCCTCAAGAACATCGCCCTTGTATAGACCCTCTATATACTCCTTCCACCTTTCTGCTTTCCCTTCTTTGCTTAGAACTGGGTTTCCATCTGAGCTCTTGATATTCATGCAAGTGGTTATCTTTTCTCCAAAGGTCTCTTTAATTTTCCTGTAGGCAGTATCTATCTTACAGGTCGGCGTTCGGAAAAATCTGTAGAGAGGGAGAATATTCCGTGGTTTCGAGAATATGATTCGCCCTCAGCAGTTACGATGGAGGGGAACCGAGCTTTGCTGGGAACACAGCGGTGGAGAGAAAGAGGTCTTCTGTTTTGAGCGCCCGTGTTTGACGGTTGCTCAGTATCAGCTTTGTTGCTACAGACGGGCTTGCTGTCTTTGCTCTCAAGATATCTTATAGTTAGAACGGTTAGGCACTGTACGGTTGCGAACTTATACGATTCTGGACTTCGCCTCCGGGTAGGGAGTCGTTCAGTATGCAACGTTCAGTGATTAAGAGCACTACTTCTACCTATACTCATGTGGAGACGTTATCGGAACTCCGTCCTTGTGTCTAGGAGTTCGCGTTTCTCGTCTGTAGAACACAGAGAGGAGAAGACAGTATTAGATTATACTAGTCAGAGGACCGTCTTCCGCTGTCCTAGTGTTTGAATGATGGTTTTTTTTTTTAATTTTGTGGCTAGAGTTCTTCCGTCGTCGCAGGCGTGTATGAGAATCATCACGCCACCGCACTGGACGCAGTACATACGGTGATATTGCTAATTGCTTCGGATTATTAAGGGCTATAAAGCTAAACAGCTGTGATCACGTAAATTTTATTTCCCCTGAGGTTACACACCACTGTAGATCTTTGAAAGTAGTGTCTTCTAGTGTTTGATATGTCGATGATGTCAGTCATCCCGTGTTATTTATATTACATTGCGTAGCCATAAAAAAGGGGTAGATTTGGGCAATTGATCAATCATATTAGTTATGAAATTCATTTGTACCTCCTTATGTCTATTTGACATTGATATATAAGCATTTGTAATATATAAAGAGGTTTTAATCTATGACAAACGAATAAGCAGAAACAGCATTTATCATTTGTAGTCACTAGTTCCCCTTAATCTTTATTTATGTTTATGTTGTAATTTATATGTTAAAGAGCAAGACGGAGGAGATAATATCACCATTAAGAGATCCTAAGAACTGCTTCAGGGGGTAGTCAGACAGGGCGAAACCTTCATTTTCGCGTTAAGTACTTTCCGTTGCCCACATTCATTTTTACACCCGCCTGGAGTAGCATCATGGAATAAACATTAATAAGGAGTGCGATCACAATTAGTCTTTACAATGGGTTGAACTCTGCTGGGAACATTTTCAATGAGATGTCTGATTGTGGGGGGATGGCAGCCCATTCTGCCTCAAGAGTCGAAGATAGACAAGGTAGTGATGTTGGACGCTGGGATCTAAAGTGGAGTCACACTCTAGCTCATCTCGAAGGTCTTCTGCTAGGTTCAGGTCGGGACTCTAGGAAGGTCAGTCCATTTCAGGAATGTTATTGTCCAGAAATCATTGTCTCACAGATGCTACTTTATGACAGGTTGTACTGTCATGCTGATACAATCATCGTCTCTGAACTGCTCCTCTCCTGTTCTCAGTATGCAATGCTGTAAAATATGTTCATCTCCGTAGACATTTAGCGTTTTAATAAATCAAAAATGATAGTTTGCGTCTGTTCTACAGTATTAATTTTATTGTGTTAACCAGTTTTTGGCTTACAAGGCCATCCTCAGACATTTACTGCCCATTGTCGCCAAAGAAGTTACAGTGTTTGTAAACGACATTGGAAAAGAAGTTACACATCCAGATTGAAGCAGAAACGTACAGTAAATAACATCTTTGACAGTGTGGTCGCAATAAAATGTAAAAAGTAAAACGTTGAACAGTATATAAATATAAAGGGAACATAAAAGAAAAAATTTAAGACAAAACTGGAAGAGAAGGCCTATATAACAGTTCATATTAATAAACAAAACCACTTAAATCAAATAAAATTAGTACTTGATTAGGCTACCTTAGGAGGTATAAAACATGGAGAGTGATACACAAATCCAGATCTTTAACTTCTTTTCCAATGTCGTTTACAAACATTATAACTTCTCTGGCGACAATTGTCAGTAAATGTCTGAAGATGACCTTGTAAGCTGAGAACCGGTTAACACAATAAAAGTAATACCGTTGAACAAAAGCAAACTAGCGCTTTTCATTTATTTTAATGTTGTTCTACCAAGAAGCAACGCAAGATTCAGTTAACATTTAGCGTTTTTTTAAGGCCATCAAGGGAACCACCCTCTAGCCATGAAAAGCATCTGTATACAGTAATACCATCCCCTCACTATTTCACTGTTGGCACTACATTCTCCAGGTATTCGCACGGAGTGCTTCAGGATATAACGTGATTGTCACTCCTCATCACTCGTTCCCAATCATCCACCGTACAGTGACGTCACTCTTTACACCACCTGAAGCGCCGCTTTGCACTGACTACAGGATCTGGTCCACCAATCTACCCCATTTTCTTTAGCGCCCTACGCACAGTACTTGTGTTAGCTGGACTGCTGGTAGAATTTTGGAACTCACAGGTGATAGAGTCCTTTGATTTCATGTGGCCGGCTGCTGTGGCCGAGCGGTTCTAGGCGCTTCAGTCCGGAACCGCGCTGCTGCTACGGTCGCAGGTTCGAATCCTGCCACGGGCATGGATGTATGTGATGTCCTTAGGTTAGTTAGGTTTAAGTAGTTCTAAGTCTAGGGGAGTGATGACCTCAGATGTTAAGTCCCATACTGCTTAGAGCCATTTGAACCATTTGATTTCATGTGATTTTTAACAATCGTCCTCCTCAAAGCTTGACCTTTCCGTCAGTACATGAGTTGCTGAAATGTTGTATTTTCTGTACACGAGCCACATCCATCTACACTAGCGTTTGCAGAATAACCAACTTCGTACATTCTTCACTGATTCCTTTTACTCGAAAATTTCCCTTCAGATTTCTAAGCAAATTTTTAGCGTTAAAATATCTTTTTTGTCCGTATCATTGAAGTCGAATGTCATTTACTGGCGCGTCTGACTGGCTGAGCACATAACTATAGCTACTGCTAATTTTGGTCAAGACAATTAACTGCTGCTGTTTTTTCTGGTTTATCTTATATCGTTCACTATTAGTTTGTGCAGAAGCTTGGTCAATACGAACAACGTTGTCTGCAGTTTTAATCTGGATATCACTCAAACTTCTCACGTTCGAGTTTACTTTCTTCACAATTGCTGAGATATGCTCAACCTCTGATCTCCGGTAGCCTTTCCTTAGGCCAGTCTCCAGTTCCGTGCCATCGCTACCTCTCGACATTATTTTCCGTATTTCAGCTACTTTCTCTGTGAAATTATTATGTATATTTTCTATCATTTATTACATCGCTTTCCTCTTAGTCAAGATCATTCAGTAATTTCTTCATGGAATTTTCATTTCTTTCAAAACCTATGGGACCAAACTGCTGCGGTCATCCATCCCTAGCCTTGCACACTACTTAAACTAACTTATGCTAAGAACAACACACAAACCCATGCCCGAGGGAGGACCCGAACCTCCGGCGTGAGGGGCTGCTCAGTCAGTGACATGGCGCCTCTAACCGCGCGGCCACTCCACGCGGCTTCATTTCTTTGATAAGAGCTTTTTACATCTGTGATAACCGTAATTCGGGAAATTTAACTTTTCATTTAATATCACCAGTACCTGAACTATTACGTTGGTTTCTATTGTAGAGCTTGATTTGCTTCAAGCGGCATATTCGTATCTCTATTCTTGAATTTCTGTCAGATCTTCGGTTTCGCGGCATCCCCCGTCGGAGGTTCGAGTTCTCCCACGGACATGGGTGTGTGTGTTGTCCTTAGTGTAAGTTAGATTAAGTAGTGTGTAAGCTTAGGGACCGTTGACCTCAGCAGTTTGGTCCCCTAAGAACTTACCACAAATTTCCAGTTTTTTCTTCAGTTTCTAAATTCCGATTCTGAATACATACCTGTTCTTAACTGGTCTTAGCTCGTTTAACCATTTGTCCCTCGTCTTAAAACTATGAATCCACCTTCGATTCTTATATTCAAGATCCCCGGTTTTCAACAAAACTAAACGACACGGACTTCAAATGGGTCTAAGCACTATGGGACTTAACATCTGAGGTCATCAGTCCCCTAGACTTAGAACTACTTAAACCTACCTAACCTAAGGATATCACACACGTCCATGCCCGAGGCAGGATTCGAACCGGCGACCGCAGCAGCAGCGCGTTTCCGGACAGAAGCTCCTAGAATCGCTCGGCCACAGTGGCCGGCGACAAGGTCTTAATCAGAGCGCTGGTGCAAGACGAATTGTATACCTGATAGATACATAGAAAGCAGTTGCAATATTCAAGCACAGCCACACAACAAACGATATACGACCACACACCTCAGCTGTAAGTTCACTGATAAAAACAGCACACACTCTACAGAGTTAAATTTCAGATAGCAAAGTCATATGCCATTGTTCCCCTTGACGTTTAAGCTTGGACGATTTTTATAAAATGTATGTCAATCGCGCTGTTTACATTAGTGGTATCTCACACAAACAACAACAGGCTATTTGAGAAAAAATTGGCAACTCTAAACAATAGTGCTCAGTATGATACTATGCAGACTTTTAATGAAAACTCTTGCCTCAAAGTGTGTTCCAAAAACGTTGTATACATTTGCAAATGGTTGTTAATTACAATGTACGTGGACATGCAGCAACAGCAATTAAATATAAAAATGGTATTAAGTGCGCTAATTGCAAGTACTGGTACGGAGCATACAGGGTTATTACAAATGATTGAAGCGATTTCACAGCTCTACAATAACTTTATTATTTGAGATATTTTCACAACGCTTTGCACACACATACAAAAACTCAAAAAGTTTTTTTAGGCATTCACAAATGTTCGATATGTGCCCCTTTAGTGATTCGGCAGACATCAAGCCGATAATCAAGTTCCTCCC
Source organism: Schistocerca cancellata (assembly GCF_023864275.1). NCBI lineage: Eukaryota > Metazoa > Arthropoda > Insecta > Orthoptera > Acrididae > Schistocerca > Schistocerca cancellata. The sequence continues at coordinate 811,538,046 of NC_064629.1, read as the reverse complement.
CCAATCGTCGCAGCATGTCCCCATCAATGAGTTCGAAAGCATCGTTGATGCGAGCTCGCAGTTCTGGCACGTTTCTTGGTAGAGGAGGTTTAAACACTGAATCTTTCACATAACCCCACAGAAAGAAATCGCATGGGGTTCAGTCGGCAGAGCGTGGAGGCCATGTCATGAATTGCTGATCGTGATCTCCACCACGACCGATCCATCGGTTTCCCAATCTCCTGTTTAAGAAATGCCGAACATCATGATGGAAGTGCGGTGGAGCACCATCCTGTTGAAAGATGAAGTCGGCGCTGTCGGTCTCCAGTTGTGGCATGAGCCAATTTTCCAGCATGTCCAGATACACGTGTCCTGTAACGTTTTTTTCGCTGAAGAAAAGGGGGCCGTAAACTTTAAACCGTGATATTGCACAAAACACGTTCACTTTTGGTGAATTGCGAATTTGCTGCACGAATGCGTGAGGATTCTCTACCACCCAGATTCGCACATTGTGTCTGTTCACTTCACCATTAAGAAAAAATGTTGCTTCATCACTGAAAACAAGTTCCGCACTGAACGCATCCTCTTCCATGAGCTGTTGCAACCGCGCCGAAAATTCAAAGCGTTTGATTTTGTCATCGGGTGTCAGGGCTTGTAGCAATTGTAAACGGTAAGGCTTCTGCTTTAGCCTTTTCCGTAAGATTTTCCAAACCGTCGGCTGTGGTACGTTTAGCTCCGTGCTTGCTTTATTCGTCGACTTCCGCGGGCTACGCGTGAAACTTGCCCGCACGCGTTCGACCGTTTCTTCGCTCACTGCAGGCCGACCCGTTGATTTCCCCTTACAGAGGCATCCAGAAGCTTTAAACTGCGCATACCATCGCCGAATGGAGTTAGCAGTTGGTGGATCTTTGTTGAACTTCGTCCTGAAATGTCGTTGCACTGTTATGACTGACTGATGTGAGTGCATTTCAAGCACGACATACGCTTTCTCGGCTCCTGTCGCCATTTTGTCACACTGCGCTCTCGAGCGCTCTGGCGGCAGAAACCTGAAGTGCAGCTTCAGCCGAACAAAACTTTATGAGTTTTTCTACGTATCTGTAGTGTGTTGTGACCATACGTCAATGAATGGAGCTACAGTGAATTTATGAAATCGCTTCAATCATTTGTAATAGCCCTGTATATTCAGAAGCATCTGACAAGGGGACGTCACGACGTTCGAATCACGGATTTACTTCACATTATGTACACATTTAGTAGCAATGTGCAAGTAATGAGGCGTACATGTAGTTTCGACAAAATCGCAAGAGAAGTCTTAGGCGTCCGTAGCGTACCGTTGGGTTGCAACGACAAGCGCTAACTGGCGGCGGTCATGTGGTTAGCGTTCAACCTCCGCAATGGGGGATTGCTGGATAGAGTCCTGCTGGTACATTTATTAAAATATTTTTTCAGCACTCGTCATATTATTTCATACATATTACATTTGAAAGGTAATATGACGAAGAGACACATGTATTTGGATGAACGTTTATTGAATTCCCAATGCTATTTCGTTTTCCGCTAATTTTTATTATCACAACAAATATTTTGACTATAACTATCAACAAGTAAATGATAAAATGCATAAAGTTTTCCTGGAAATGTGTGCCTATCGTGATTTCGGAAATCCCTTATACTTGCAATCAGGTAAGGTGCAGAGAAATGCTTTGAACCAGGACATTTCAATCTGCAGATACAGGTTTCAAGGACGAGGGACAGTCTTGGAAAGCCCAAGTCAAACATCGATAAATAAATGTGTAAATAACTTTATTCAATAACACAATGAGTTACAATATTGCAGAATATGAGAGTAATGTACGATTAATTTTAGACCTGGTGACAGACGTACGTGGCGATCGGTGTTGAACACAATTGGGGTCAGCATACAGCCACATTCCGAGCGAAGTCTAGATACGATCCAGAAAGTAAAACTTGTGAATGATTTCGTGTTATCGAAAGTACAGTACACAGCGTCCATTTTGCCTGTACCAGCGCCCGTAGCCAAAATTCTACTATCAGCGACTGGATATTTCGTATACCATGGAAATGTTTTCAAGGTTACAGATAGCACATTACCATTCCGTTTGAAGAAGGTGGGATCGAATTAATAGATACTGACGCAAACTGCAAAGCATTACTAATACACAGTATCCTTAAAAGATCAAAACTCAGCCCTACAATTCTGACAGGTCTACTTCTGAAAGCAGTTCAGCCAGACAGCCAAATAGCACCCGTCAATATTGGGAAAATACATTCAAAGCTCAACTTTCTCAGAACCTCTATAGTCGAGAACAGCTGCGTAAGTCAGGAAGACAAAATATGCAATACGAAGAGATGGTACCATCATATCAAGAAACGTTCAGTTCCCAACAGAATGCAGACTAAATACCCTCATGGCCATTGGCCTGGGGTGTGGAAGAACATTCACAACAACCAGCTTACGTCAGATGTTAAGACCGAGATGTATGAAGTTGTCAGTGAAACGATTCCAGTGCGCACAAAGTTATACTCTATCCATCTTGCGGATTCACCGAACTGTGATAGGTGTAATGAACAGGATACTTTTATACACCTGTCTACGTGCAACCACGCGCACGAAATCTGGGAATGGACTCAACATAAACTTGCATCACTACTGCGGACGGCACCGCTGTATGTCAAAATACAAGAAGTTTTGGCACCAGACCAAAAGCGATACCCCGGCCAGAAAAAAATGGTAATCTAACTATCGGGTTATTTAGTATGCTACGTGATAACATCGAAATCACCGAGTTTAGTGGCATTTAAGTTTGAGGTGACAACGTTACGCTGTATATTGCAGAACAAACGAAATTATCAAACCAACTTTGCCAACTACGCAAGAACATGGTATCCTTGCATCTGATATATTAAGACCAGTGTATAGATTGCTGATTACTCTCCTTTTTAATTTATAATTAATATTAATTTTTTTATTCATGATGTTACTTGTATTTCAAATGCACTTTACGATCTTGAAGTAACATACATGTTGCCGAAAGAAAACATGCTATAACGAAGGAGAAGCAATTTATTTCTCTAATTTTCCTGCCAAAGAAAGAACTTAAGATTCTATTGGTTTTGGATAAAATATCAGATTGATTTGCATTTATAAAGAAACATACATTTCATTTTTATAAGGAAGAAAGACGGAGGATTTCAGAAAAGGAAAAATTACTTTACATTTTAAGTTGAAAGAATATTCAACCATCGAAAGGGACTTTACTGCATTATCAATTTTTTTTCAGTTCCACGAAGTGGAATATTTAATTCACAATTAAGAAGAAATTTAAATAACGAAAGATAAAAAAGTTACCACATTAAACGAAATATTTACGTTAGTTAATCTTTTCTGTTTTTCAGGAGAATTATTATGTTTTAACAAAGAAGATAAAAGGCACAGAAACTTAAGGTGGGCGAATGGATGGGCTATAAAGGGAGGGAAGGATCCCTAAGAGAAAAAGTACCGCTGGTATATCTATTGCAATATTTTTTCAACGCTAGTCAAATTATTTCATACACATTACATCTGAAAGTTAATATGGCGAAAAGACACGCGTATTTGCATGAACTTTTATTGAATTTCCAGTGTTATTTGGCCTTTTGCTAATTTTTATAATCACAAAAAACATTATGATTATAACTATTAACAAGTAAACGACCAAATGCATTAAGTTTTCGTGAAAATATATGTCTACCGTGTTTCGGAAATCCGGAAATCCCTTATACCTTCAATCGCGTGAGGTACAGAGCTGCTTTGCATCTGCACAATTCTATCTGCAGACACAGGTATCAAGGACTGGGTCCAGTCTTGGAAAGCCCCAGTCAAACATAGGTAAAAAAAAGGTGTAAATAACTTTATTCAATAATACAATGAGTTACAACATGGCAAACTAGGAGGGTAATGTACGATTAATCGTCGGATGTGCTTTCGACATTACAAGTTGTGGGAAATAAATTAAAACGGCACCTATTACATTGAATGAATGCAATTTTCCCGCATCCACAAGGAATCTTCAGAGTTTCTACGGAAAAACGAAGTTCGTTGACATTTTGATAAATTTCTCTTTCGTCCGACAATCTGGATGCAAACCATGCGTAAAGCAACATTTTCATAAATATCGGTGACGAAAACTGGCGGTGTAGATTGAATGTATTTTAATAGCATCATTACAAGGAGCAATTTCTTTTTCATTGTCAATCAAACAGGAACAAGTTTGAAGGTGTTTTCTGAAGTTTTTAGCTTCGCTATAAAATAAAAGTAGCATAATACACTACTGGCCATTAAAATTGGTACACCACGAAGATGACGTGCTACAGACGCGAAATTTAACCGACAGGAAGAAGATGCTGTGATATGCAAATGATTAGCTTTTCAGAGCATTCACACAAGTTTGGCGCCAGTGGCGACACCTACAACGTGCTGACATGAGGAAAGTTTCCAACCGATTTCTCATACACAAACAGCAGTTGACCGGCGTTGCCTGGTGAAACGATGTTGTGATGCCTCGTGTACGGAGGAGAAATGCTTACCATCACGTTTCCGACTTTGATAAAGGTCGGATTGTAGCCTATCGCGATTGCGGTTTATCGTATCGCGACATTGCTGCTCGCGTTGGTCGAGATCCAATGACTGTTAACAGAATATGTAATCGGTGGGTTCAGGAGGGTAATACGGAACGACGTGCTGGATCCCAACGGCCTCGTATCACTAGCAGTCGAGATGACAGGTATCTTATCCTCATGGCTGTAACGGATCGTGCAGCCACATCTCGATCCCTGAGTCAACAGATGGGAACATTTGCAAGACAACAACCATCTGCAAGAACAGTTCGACGACGTTTGCAGCAGCATTCGATCCCTGCGAAACCCTACATTTCAGCAGGATAATGCACGACCGCATGTTGCAGGTCCTGTACGGGCCTTGCTGGATACAGAAAATATTCGACTGCTGCCCTGGCCAGCACATTCTCCAGATCTCTCACCAAATGAAAACGTCTGGCCAATGGTGGCCGAGCAACTGGCTCGTCACAATACGCCAATCACAGCTCTTGATGAGCTGTGGTATCGTGTTGAAGCTGCATTGGCAGCTGTACCCGTACACGCCATCCAAGCTCTGTTTGACTCAATGCCCAGGCGTATCAAGGCCGTTATTACGGCCAGAGGTGGTTGTTCTGGGTACTGATTTCTCAGGATCTATGTACCCAAACTGCGTGAAAATGTAATCACATGTCAGTTCTTGTAGAATATATTTGTGCAATGAATACTCGTTTGTCATCTGTATTTCTTCTTGGTGTAGCAATTTTAATGGCCAGTAGTGTATTTGTTGTAATTATAAAAATTACTAAACAACCAAATAACATTGGAAATTCAATAAATGCTCATGCAAATACACGTGTCTGTTCATCATAATACCCTTCAGGTGTAATACGTTCGAAATAATGTGACAAGTGATGAAACAAATATAAATAAAAAAGATGAGCGGGTCTCGATTCAGCGATCCACCGATTACGGAGCTGCAACGCTAACCGCATGACGGCCGCCATCTAGTGCTCAGCGTCGCAGTGCACCTGTACGTCATTGAAGCGTACAACTTCTCTTGCAATCTTGAAATCGCCTAAGTACTACTCCTTACTATTTGCACATTATGCTGTGCTAATGGACTGTTAAAAATTGGAAGTAACTCCGTGATACGAACGTCGTGGTTTCTCATTGCGAATTAAATATACAAGGTGTTTTGGGAATAGAGTGTCCCTTTACCACGACTAATGGAGTAGTTTGACGTGTCACGTAAGTGTGACGTCATGAGAAGCAGCAACGAAGATTAAGGTGTAACGACCTATCGCCAATGAGGTCATTAGATACGGGAACAAACTCGGATTGATCTCCAGGATCTTGTTCAGAAGCTAAATGCTGCTTTATTTACCATTAGAACAGTATCTGAAATAAGTGACACTTCAACACGAAAAGTAGTCTACTTCGCATATTTTCATACGCTTATGTCGTATGGTATTATTTTTTGGGGTAATTCTTCTGATTCAAAAAGGGTATTTTTGGCTCAAAAACGGGCTGTTCGAGCTATATGTGGTGTAAGTTCGAGAACCTCTTGTCGACCCCTATTCAAAAATCTGGGAACTCTGACATTGCCCTCACAGTATATATTTTCTTTAATGTCGTTTGTTGTTAGCAATATTAGCCTATTCCCAAGAGTTAGCAGCTTTCACTCAGTTAATACTAGGCAGAAATCAAATCTGCATGTAGAATGCACTTCCTTGACTCTTGTGCAGAAAGGAGTGCAGTATTCTGCTGCATCCATTTTCAATAATCTACCACAAGAACTCAAAAATCTTAGCAGTAGCCCAAACTCTTTTAAGTCTAAACTGAAGAGTTTCCTCATGGCTCACTCCTTCTATTCTGTCGAGGAGCTCCTGGAAGGGCTAAAAAATTAAGCAAATTCCAGTGTTACATTGTTGATTGTCTTCATTTAAACTTACGACTTGTCACCTGAATATGTTTTTTTTATATTTCAGTTTATCTGTTTCTAATATCGTGTTATTATTTCATGTATTGACTCGTTCCATGACCATGGAGACTTCTCCTTAATTTGGTCCCACGGAACAATAAATAAATAAAAAAATAAAAAAATTGAGGGATGCAAGGAAAGGGATATCGACCATGCGCTTGCAAAGGAACCAGCCCTTTAATCCTCTTAAGAGATTTAGGGAAATCACGGTAATCCTAAATCTGCATGGTCAGAGTTGGATCTGAACCGCCATCATTCCGAATATGAGTCCAGTGATTTACCAGTGTGGCACTTCGCGCGATGACGTCGGCGTAATATTGGAGTGCAGGGTCGACCGTATCAGCGCATTCGACCGAGGCCAGACGTCATGCACGTGTTGCACTTTTCACGTGCTTCCGTGTCAAAGGTGCGCCGTCAGTAGTTTGATTCAGCTGCCAAAGTCAGTTGCTGTTGGCAACAGCGTGTTTATGACAGGGATCGCGGATTCTAACAGCGCAGTGTAGTAAATCACTCGCTAATTCAATGTCCAACAGCAACCACATTCAAGGAGACATAGCATCTAGTACCGCCTCACCGCTATGCGATGCAGAAGCCAGCACCGCACACGTGCACTTCTGCTCACCACACCATTTTGCTCAGAGCCATTTGAACCATTTTGAATATGGACCATGTTTCCCAGCCCAATTCACGACCCGCCCTCACAGCTCTACATTCACCAGTACCTTCCAAGCTCCACAGTTCTCCTGCATTCCCTATGGAACTGGAACTCCTGATTTTTTCGCTCTGTTTAACATACGCTGTCCATGAAAAAGAAGTTGCGTGGACTAATGAGTAGCAGTACACATTGATACACTCCGATGGCAGGGATACTGATGAAGCGGTGATGCCGCTCAGGATTAGCCGAGCGGTCTAAGGCCCTGCAGCCATGGACTGTGCGGCTGATTCCGGCGGAGGTTCGAGTCCTCGCTCTGGCATGGGTGTGTGTGTTTGTCCTTAGGATAATTTAGGTTAAGTAGTGTGTAAGCTTAGGGACTGATGACCTTAGCAGTTAAGTCCCATAAGATTTCATACACATTTGAACATTTTTGAAGCGGTGATACCCCATGCCAACCGTACATCATTCAGGCAAGGTGGAGGAGATTTCTCGTGTGGAGGTTATCTACAGGGGATGAAATAGGGCCACTGACGCATATGTCATCATCTCACATCGTCAAACGATATGGAAACCTACTTTCCGATCATTTTTAGTCATTTCAACATCTACAGCACCACAGAGCTGACACCCACATTCAAATAAGTGAGTTGTGGGCATTGGCTAAGGTATTTTGAATCAGGGTGACTCCCTAACGCTTTTGGTGTCTCGTACAGTCCAGGCCACAGCACGCCGGCGTCGGATTCATGCTACTAGGTAGGTGTCTCTAATCCAGTTGCTCGATTTAATCGACACATTGATAACGTGAATATGGACCGGCCGGCTGGTGAGGCCGAGCGGTTCTAGGCGCTTCAGTCTGGAACAGCGCGACCGCTACGGTCGCATGTTCGAATCCTGCCTCGGGCATGGACGTGTGTGTTGTCCTTAGGTTAGTTAGGTTTAAGTACACTACTGGCCATTAAAATTGCTACACCAAGAAGAAATGCATATGACAAACGGGTATTCATTGGACAAATATATTATACAAGAACTGACATGTGATTACATTTTCACGCAATTTGGGTGTATAGATCCTGAGAAATCAGTACCCAACACAACAACCTCTGGCCGTAATAACGGCCTTGATACGCCTGGGCATTGAGTCAAACAGAGTTTGAATGGCGTGTACAGGTACAGCTGCCCATGCAGCTTCAACACGATACCACAGTGAATCAAGAGTAGTGACTGGCGTATTGTAACAAGCCAGTTGCTCGGCGTCCATTGACCAGACGTTTTCAATTGGTGAGAGACGTGGAGAATGTGCTGGCCAGGTCAGCAGTCGAACATTTTCTGTGTCCAGAAAGGCCCGTACAGGACCAGCAACATGCAATCCTGCATTATCCTGCTGAAATGTAGGGTTCCACAGGGATCGAATGAAGGGTAGAGGCACGGGTCGTAACACATCTGAAATGTAACGTCCATTGTTCAAAGTGCCGTCAATGGGAACAAGAGGTGACCGAGAAGTGTAACCAATGGCACCCCATACCATCACGCCGGGTGATACGCCAGTATGGCGATGACGAATACACGCTTCCAATGTGCATTCACCGCGATGTCGCCAAACACGGATGCGACCATCATGATGCTGTAAACAGAACCTGGATTGATCCTAAAAATGACGTTTTGCCATTCGTGCACCCAGGTTCGTCATTGAGTACACCATCGCAGGCGCTCCTGTCTATGACGCAGCGTCAAGGGTAACCTCAGCCATGGTCTCTGAGCTGATAGTCCATGCTGCTGCAAACGTCGTCGAAGTGTTCGTGCAGATGGTTGTTGTCTTGCAAACGTCCCCATCTATTGAATCAAGGATCGAGACGTGGCTGCAAGATCCGTTAGAGCCATGCAGATACGATGCCTGTCATCTCGACTGGTAGTGATACGAGGCCATTTGGATCCTGCACGGCGTTCCGTATTACCCTCCTGAACCCACCGATTCGATATTCTGCTAACAGTCATTGGATCTCGACCAACGCGAGCAGCAATGTCTCGATACGATAAACCGCAATCGCGATAGGCTACAATCCGACCTTTATCAAAGTCGGGACGTGATGGTACGTATTTCTCTTCCTTACACGAAGCATCGCAACAACGTTTCACCAGGGAACGCCGGTCAACTGCTGTTTGTGTATGAGAAATCGGTTGGAAACTTTCCTCATGTCAGCACGTTGTAGGTGTCGCCACCGGCGCCAACCTTGTGTGAATCCTCTGAAAAGCTAATCATATGCATATCACAGCATCGTCTTCCTGTCTGTTAAATTTCGCGTCTGTAGCACGTGATCTTCGTGGTGTAGCAATTTTAATGGCCAGTAGTGTAGTTCTAAGTTGTAGGGGACTGATGACCTCAGAAGTTAAGTCCCCTAGTGCTCAGAGCCACTTGAACCATTTTGAATATGGACCATGTTTCCCAGCCCAATTCACGACCCGCCCTCACAGCTCTACATTCACCAGTACCTTCCAAGCTCCACAGTTCTCCTGCATTCCCTATGGAACTGGAACTCCTGATTTTTTCGCTCTGTTTAACATACGCTGTTCATTATTATATACTTGTTTTTATTAGTTAAATATTTATCGAGACAATCGTGTATTTGTGGGATACTCCTTATTCTACACTCCTGGAAATTGAAATAAGAACACCGTGAATTCATTGTCCCAGGAAGGGGAAACATTATTGACACATTCCTGGGGTCAGATACATCACATGATCACACTGACAGAACCACAGGCACATAGACACAGGCAACAGAGCATGCACAATGTCGGCACTAGTACAGTGTATATCCACCTTTCGCAGCAATGCAGGCTGCTATTCTCCCATGGAGACGATCGTAGAGATGCTGGATGTAGTCCTGTGGAACGGCTTGCCATGCCATTTCCACCTGGCGCCTCAGTTGGACCAGCGTTCGTGCTGGACGTGCAGACCGCGTGAGACGACGCTTCATCCAGTCCCAAACATGCTCAATGGGGGACAGATCCAGAGATCTTGTGGCCGGGGTAGTTGACTTACACCTTCTAGAGCACGTTGGGTGGCACGGGATACATGCGGACGTGCATTGTCCTGTTGGAACAGCAAGTTCCCTTGCCGGTCTAGGAATGGTAGAACGATGGGTTCGATGACGGTTTGGATGTACCGTGCACTATTCAGTGTCCCCTCGACGATCACCAGTGGTGTACGGCCAGTGTAGGAGATCGCTCCCCACACCATGATGCCGGGTGTTGGCCCTGTGTGCCTCGGTCGTATGCAGTCCTGATTGTGGCGCTCACCTGCACGGCGCCAAACACGCATACGACCATCATTGGCACCAAGGCAGAAGCGACTCTCATCGCTGAAGACGACACGTCTCCATTCGTCCCTCCATTCACGCCTGTCGCGACACCACCGGAGGCGGGCTGCACGATGTTGGGGCGTGAGCGGAAAACTGCCTAACGGTGTGCGGGACCGTAGCCCAGCTTCATGGAGACGGTTGCGAATGGTCCTCGCCGATACCCCAGGAGCAACAGTGTCCCTAATTTGCTGGGAAGTGGCGGTGCGGTCCCCTACGGCAGTGCGTAGGATCCTACGGTCTTGGCGTGCATCCGTGCGTCGCTGCGGTCCGGTCCCAGGTCGACGGGCACGTGCACCTTCCGCCGACCACTGGCGACAACATCGATGTACTGTGGAGACCTCACGCCCCACGTGTTGAGCAATTCGGCGGTACGTCCACCCGGCCTCCCGCATGCCCACTATACGCCCTCGCTCAAAGTCCGTCAACTGCACATACGGTTCACGTCCACGCTGTCGCGGCATGCTACCAGTGTTAAAGACTGCGATGGAGCTCCGTATGCCACGGCAAACTGGCTGACACTGACGGCGGCGGTGCACAAATGCTGCGCAGCTAGCGCCATTCGACGGCCAACACCGCGGTTCCTGGTGTGTCCGCTGTGCCGTGCGTGTGATCATTGCTTGTACAGCCCTCTCGCAGTGTCCGGAGCAAGTATGGTGGGTCTGACACACCGGTGTCAATGTGTTCTTTTTTCCATTTCCAGGAGTGTATTTTGGTATTAGTCCTGGAAGGACTGATAAAATGTTATCACCGAGCCCAGACAGAAATCGAATACATTGGCAGGTACTTTCGCAGTGAAGTACACTCTAATTTGGCAAGTTCCCCTTATTCTGCCTCAGTTACACCATGTCGGCGACTGATGCGCAAACACTGTCTCCACGCACGCGTACACCATAATTACTTTACCACGCAAACATCTGGGATACTCTCGTCTGGTATGAGATGTTCCCGGTGGGGTCCACTGGAAGCCGAACCGCACAGTAACCCTGGGTTCGGTGTGAGCGGCGATGGGGTGGGTGGACTGCTGTGACCTGTTGTGGGGTTGTGAACCACTGAGAGCTAAGGCGGGACGAAGCTTCTCCGTCGTTTCTAGGTCCCCAGTTCAATACATACAATACACACACACAAATTTGAGATCCAGTCGATGTTGTTTACATCCGCAAGGTTATCGAACGGCTGTGATGGATTGTGCAGCGTGATTACCCCGAGTCAGCATCGAATATGTCACCTCTGCACTTAATACGATAAGGACAGACGGACTTGCTGGCATTCGCATTTTTTTCTTAAACACATGTCGCCAGGCAGCGTTGTGCAAATGGTAACACATTTAGCGATATGCTAAAGGTTGACAGCTGTTCTACCATGCGAAAACACGCACAGATAATGACTGTTCTGTGGGATAATATGTATCTGCGATTGACGAAGACGTACAGACCCATTAGTATACTTCCGTATCTCTGGAAAATATTTGGGAGAATACATCCCATGAAGTAGCATCGAGCTCAGGAGCTACTATCTTAAAAGATACTTGGATTTATTCCACCGAGGTATAAACCTGACTGAATAAAGGTGACACCATCTCCTACATACACTAAGTCATCAAAAGTATCCGGACACCTGGCTGAAAATGAATTACAAGTTCGTGGCGCCCTCCATCGGTTATACTGCAATTCAATATAGTGTTGGCCCACCCTTAGCCTTGATGACAGCTTCCACTTTCGCAAACATACGTTCAGTCAGGTACTGGGAGGTTTCTTGGGAAATGTCAGCCCATTCTTCACTGGTGCTGCACTGAGGAGAGGTGTCGATGTCGGTCGGCGAGGCCTGGCACGAAGTCGACGTTCCAAAATATCCCAAAGGTGTTCTATAGGATTCAGGTCAGGGCTCTGTGTGGGACAGTCCATTACAGGGGTGTTATTGTCATGTAACCACCCCGCCACAGGCCGTGCATTATGAACAGGTGCTCGAGCGTGTTGAAAGATGCAATCGCCATCCCCGAATTGCTCTTCAACAGTGGGAAGCAAGAAGGTGCTTAAAACATCAATGTAAGCCTGTACTGTGATAGTGACACGTAAAACAACAAGGGTGCAAGCCCTCTCCATGAAAAACACAACCGCACCATAACACCACCGCCTCCGAATTTTACTGTTGGCACTACACACGCCGGCAGATGACGTTCACTGGGCATTCACCATACCCACACCTTGCCATCGAATCGCCACATTGTGCACCGTGATTCGTCACTCCACACAACGGTTTTCCACTGTTCAATCGTCCAATGTTTACGCTCCTTACATCAAGCGAGGCCTCTTTTGGCAATTACTGGCGTGATGTGTGGCTTATGAGCAGCCGCTCGACCATGAAATCCAAGTTTTCTCACCTTCTGCCTAACTGTCACAGTACTTTCAGTGGATCCTGATGCAGTTTGGAATTCCTGTGTGATATTATGGATAGATGTCTGTCTGTTACACATTACGACCCTCTTCAACTGTCGGCGGTCTCTGTCAGTCAACAGACGAGGTCGGCCTGTACGCTTTTGTGCTGTACGTGTCCCTTCATGTTTCCACTTCACTTCACATCGGAAACAGTGGACCTAGGAATGTTTGGGAGTGTGGAAAACTCGCGTACTGACTTATGACACAAGTGACACCCAATCACCTGACCACGTTCGAAGTCCGTGAGTTCCGCGGAGCAGTAGGTGGCAGCACAATGCACCTAACATGAAAAACGAATGTTTTTGTGGGTGTCCGCATACTTTTGATCACATAGTGTATTACTTAACTTAAACTTAAAGAAATTTGATGGAGAATTTATCAAAACTGGCCCCAAAATAATTCAACTGCGGGATATAAACGTTACTAGACTCCCCCACGACGATAATGTAAAATTAATATGCAATTTAAGAATGCAGTAATAAGTATGATGAAAAACTAGAACAAAATTATTGTGAAAGTAGATTTACGTGTTAATGCGGAGAAGATAAAATAATTGGTTATTAGTGGTGAAAACGTAATTAATATCTCTAGTTGCAAACAGGTTGATCCTCAAGACATTAAAGTGAACTGAGCGTATGGCATTGTTCGGCCGCCGAGTGCAAGTCTGATTTCAGTCGACGCGACATTGGTCGACTTGCGTGGCGGTGATGAGGATAAAATGATGATAACACAACACCCAGTGTATGAGCAAGTAAATCTCCATCATGGTCGGAATCGAACCCGGGCTCGCTGCGTGGGAGGCACGCACGTTACCACTTTTTTTTATCATTTTGTTCGATATAGTTCGTTGCGTTTGGTCTGGGCGGCCGTCACAAGATATCCGTTCAAGTTGATCGTTGATTCCTTGACTCAGTTTTTTTATTACAGAGAGCACGCAGCCCTCTGACCGAACACGCTGAGCTACCGTGCCGGCTCACTCAGCTAAGCAGTCGGGCACCTTCAAGATAGTTGACCTTTTAAGGTCTTTTGGCAGCGTTTCAGCAAGGAAAATAGAAACATATACACAAATAGATGCAAACAGATCACTTTACAGCTGCGCCAAAATCCTTAGGAAAAAAACGATCAACACTTCAAAATTCTCTTAAATACACTCCTGGAAATTGAAATAAGAACACCGTGAATTCATTGTCCCAGGAAGGGGAAACTTTATTGACACATTCCTGGGGTCAGATACATCACATGATCACACTGACAGAACCACAGGCACATAGACACAGGCAACAGAGCATGCACAATGTCGGCACTAGTACAGTGTATATCCACCTTTCGCAGCAATGCAGGCTGCTATTCTCCCATGGAGACGATCGTAGAGATGCTGGATGTAGTCCTGTGGAACGGCTTGCCATGCCATTTCCACCTGGCGCCTCAGTTGGACCAGCGTTCGTGCTGGACGTGCAGACCGCGTGAGACGACGCTTCATCCAGTCCCAAACATGCTCAATGGGGGACAGATCCGGAGATCTTGCTGGCCAGGGTAGTTGACTTACACCTTCTAGAGCACGTTAGGTGGCACGGGATACATGCGGACGTGCATTGTCCTGTTGGAACAGCAAGTTCCCTTGCCGGTCTAGGAATTGTAGAACGATGGGTTCGATGACGGTTTGGATGTACCGTGCACTATTCAGTGTCCCCTCGACGATCACCAGTGGTGTACGGCCAGTGTAGGAGATCGCTCCCCACACCATGATGCTGGGTGTTGGCCCTGTGTGCCTCGGTCGTATGCAGTCCTGATTGTGGCGCTCACCTGCACGGTGCCAAACACGCATACGACCATCATTGGCACCAAGGCAGAAGCGACTCTCATCGCTGAAGACGACACGTCTCCATTCGTCCCTCCATTCACGCCTGTCGCGACACCACTGGAGGCGGGCTGCACGATGTTGGGGCGTGAGCGGAAGACGGCCTAACGGTGTGCGGGACCGTAGCCCAGCTTCATAGAGACGGTTGCGAATGGTCCTCGCCGATACCCCAGGAGCAACAGTGTCCCTAATTTGCTGGGAAGTGGCGGTGCGGTCCCCTACGGCACTGCGTAGGATCCTATAGTCTTGGCGTGCATCCGTGCGTCGCTGCAGTCCGGTCCCAGGTCGACGGGCACGTGCACCTTCCGCCGACCACTGGCGACAACATCGATGTACTGTGGAGACCTCACGCCCCACGTGTTGAGCAATTCGGCGGTACGTCCACCCGGCCTCCCGCATGCCCACTATACACCCTCGCTCAAAGTCCGTCAACTGCACATACGGTTCACGTCCACGCTGTCGCGGCATGCTACCAGTGTTAAAGACTGCGATGGAGCTCCGTATGCCACGGCAAACTGGCTGACACTCACGGCGGCGGTGCAGAAATGCTGCGCAGCTAGCGCCATTCGACAGCCAACACCGCGGTTCCTGGTGTGTCCGCTGTGCCGTGCGTGTGATCATTGCTTGTACAGCCCTCTCCCAGTGTCCGGAGCAAGTATGGTGGGTCTGACACACCGGTGTCAATGTGTTCTTTTTTCCATTTCCAGGAGTGTACATGCGTGAAGCGTTAACGTATTTCATTTTCTATATACCACACATACATCTATCAAATTGGTGCCGAAAACATCGATCCGGACTCTGAAATTAAGTGCTTTAATGCTATTTTGATCTCTAAGAAGTAACATGCTGAACAGAAGTTGAAAATCACAAGTTAGGCCTAAATGTTCGATGTCGTAAAAATAACCTCACCAGGCTCATAACTGAAAAGAAACCATGTTGACTAAAATACTAGCCAAACACTGAAATAAAAAGGCATTCTGAATTACTGGAGGAATGTAATTAATTAGGTATATTCTTGATGTAAATTACAATACATCCTCAAAATAAATGTAACTTATTTTACGATGATTGTCAAGTATTGCAATTTTATCTCCATGTCTAAAATATATAAAGGGTGCTGTGAATTCAAACTGAGGAAATTTGTGGAACATACTCTCATCACCTAACGTTATCCAGTAAAGTTTCACTGCCAGTTTAAGGGAGAAGAAGATAATATATCACCAGAAAAATATAATCGATAGTACTGAATGGCAGTTATTGACTTTCATTATAAATGATTGGGTGTAGTCAAGGTTAGGTACAAAACGAACTGCGTAATATTTACCAAAAGGAACTACAGTGCCAAGTCTAATGGGAGTCACCATCTATTACGCAGTATGCTATTTCATTGAAGTCTCATGTAGTTTCTACCGTGTGACGAGTTAGCTTTATCAGTAGAAAATGACAAACGTTTTGCACTGCAAGTTAAAGTTAATGCCCTATCATGAAGTCACTATAATGTTTGTTGACTTTAAAGGATTAGCAACTCCCACTTCTTACCTATACGAATGTGTATAACTACTGTTCAGTATGCTATTCCATCGAAGTATAATGTAGTTTCCACTGGCTGGGGTTGGGGTTGGAGAGGTGGGAAGGGGGCTTGCTACAAAATGATGATGATGATGATGATGATGATATTGACAAAAGGGGTATGGCTTCATCACAAGTGTAGCAAAGTGAGGCAGGACATACATCATGAACTATATTATCTAGATAATACATAGGCAGAACTACTGAATCTGATTAAAAGT
The DNA here is from genome assembly GCF_023864275.1 of Schistocerca cancellata. NCBI lineage: Eukaryota > Metazoa > Arthropoda > Insecta > Orthoptera > Acrididae > Schistocerca > Schistocerca cancellata. The sequence goes on along the minus strand of NC_064629.1, from coordinate 811,521,396 downwards.
TGCTCATGTAGGACATCCTAGACTATTGCTTAAGTGTTTGGGACCCCTAACAGATAAAACTAACAAGGGATACTGAACATACACGTAGAAGACCAGCACAAATGGTCACAGGTTTGTTTGACCTATGGGAGAGCGTGGAAGGAATTCTGAAGAAACTGAACTGGCAGGTGCCTAAATATAGACGCAAACTATTCCGTGAAAGACTATTTACAAAGTTTCAAGAACCAATGCTAAGTGCTAAATCCAGTAATGTACGGTATCCCTTCCATAGTGATCACGAAGACAAGATTAGGCTAATTACAGTGGGCACGGAGGAATTTAAACGACTCGATCAGCGTTCCATGCGTGAATGGAACTGGAAGAAGCCCCAATAACTTTTACAGTGGGGAATGCATACTGCAATGTGCTTTACAGTGGTTTGGCTCTAAGCACTATGGGACTCAACTTCTGAGGTCATCAGGCCCCTAGAACTTAGAACTACTTAAACCTAACTAACCTAAGGACATCACACACATCCATGCCCGAGGCAGGATTCGAACCTGCGACTGTAGCGGTCGCGCTGCTCCAGACTGTAGCGCCTAGAACCGCTCGGTCACACCGGCCGGCTACAGTGGTTTGCAGAGTATGGAAGAAGATGTAGGTTGGAGAATCAAAAACAGTTAAGAACTATGGGATTTTTATAAACACAGCAACGTCATCCCGGTGCTTGAGAATAGGACGTTGGATTGCGCTGGTCATATAGTTATAACGTTGGAGGATAGATTACATAATATAGCGTTCTCCACAAAAATAGCTGGGATGAGTGTGTGGAAGTCTTATATTGGAAAGACATGTAGCACTGTGCAAGAATGTTGTGTTGAACACCATCCAACATACATGACCGGACAAACCTGACGAATCAGCAGTAGTGGGGGACTATCTAAACACGGAGCCTCACATGTTTTACAAAATGATTGAAATGTTATTCTCAGCATCATTGTTCTGTGTTTGTATTATTGAGGAAGTCATACATACGCTATAGAGAATCTCTTCAACTTTTATGCAGGATATCAGCTAAGCGCTACCTGGAATCCACCGCTGACTGCTATCAAATTAAAACAGAAGAAATAAGAACTTCCGATTACAGACCTTACGAAAGACATTGTCGAGCTTTAATTCAGCTGTTAACCACAGCAACGCCTGACAGCACTGACACTGCCCACGGCACATGCGTGAAAGGTTTCTCTTCGATGGTGGGACAGCATCAGAAATGACGTAGCGCAGATGAATAGCAGTACCATATGGACAGCCAACGAATTACACAAAAGCGACGGATGAGGCTTGCAGAGCAGGTGAGTAATCAACAAGGCTTTGCGTAATGGGAGAACAGTGACACCTCTGACATTGTAGGAGACTTTAGGGGCCATGAGATGTGCTACTAGACGCCCACCGAACTCGATTACTGCTTTCAACCCGTTTTCGACAGTTCTGGGTTTCATATTCCTTCCGTCCATCAAGATGTGTGTTTCCATGATCTTCCTATATCATTTCAGCTGAATGGTGAAAAGGTTCACTAGGCAGACCACTGGGGCTTCTGTTTCTCCAGTTGAGATTGTATTAGGTTTGTGCATGAGGTCGTAGCGTTTCTGTTTTCAATATTTGTTTTCCGGTTCCGACGGGTTTGTTTATCGATTGTCATTTTTTATTTCTAGTTCACTGTTGCTATTTGAGTTTACGCATGGCCATTTTGTCATTTGGAGATAGTGACTTTAGCTGTGGATACTAGGAAATGGTGTGCCAAATGGAGAAGTCGGAACATTTCCGACATATTCTTCTGCTTGAGTACAACAGAGAGGTGAGAGTAGCGGAGGCAGCCACAAACACTTGCACCGTTTATGAGGATAATGCCACTGGACAGAGCACGGCAAGAAAATGGTTTTCTTGTTTTAAGGTGAACGGTTTTGAAATTAGTGACTCTCGACGTTCAGGAAGACCTTCAGGGTTTGACGAAAATAGTTTAAACTCATTAGTCTACAATGACCCACCAGTTCTCTAGAACTGGCAGATGTGATAAACTACAATCATTCCACCATTGCGCGATATTTGCATGCAGTGGGGAAGGTTCAAAATCGCGTGTATGGGTACCGCATACTCTACGCCAAAATCACAATTATCAGCGTGTGGCCATATGTGCATCTCTGCTTGCTCGTCATCAATTGGCTCGTGAACAACACCGACCATTCATATCCTGTATCATCACTGGTGACGAGAAATGGTATGCTTGTGCTAACGCAAGGAGAAGAAAGGAATGGCTGAGTCCAAACAAAGCAACAAATCCCTGTATAAAGATCTACGCATCCACAGAAGGTAATGTTTTACACCTGGTAGAAACAGCTACGGTGTGGTGTACTACGAATTGCTTCCCCGAGGTGTAACCATCACTCCTGACATTTATTGTCAACAAACTGAGACGTCTTGCAGACCAGTCCTAGACCAAGATCAGGAAGACTGAGTGAAGTGATGCTACTCCACTACAATACCTGTCCGCATTCTGTTAGACTTACAAAAAACAGTATACAGGAGTTGGGTTGGGTGTCATTCCACACCAGCCTTATTCATCTGATCTTGCGCCCTCAGATTTTCACCCTTTAAGCTGTCTGTTAACAACATTTAAGGAACTTCCTTTCCCAATGAAAATGCGCTCCGAACAGGACTCTATGAGTTCTTCGCCTCTAAACTACGTGATTTCTACAGTCGCGGAATCGAAAAGCTACCTCAGCGTTGCAGACTATTGCAAATAGTGAAGGAGGTTACATTATTGATGTCTTAAGTCTCTCTCTCTCTCTCTCTCTCTCTATATATATATATATATATATATATATATATATATATATATATATATATATATATGTGTGTGTGTGTGTGTGTGTGTGCGTGCATGTGCATGTATGTACGTATGTATGTATGTATGTTGTATGTATGTATGTATAACTTATGAAAAAACGCTACGAACTTATGCACCAACACAATATTTTGTCTCTAATGATGCCGACGTTGACATCGACTAGATGTTAAACTATAACCTTCCTTCCTCCATTTCTTCCTCAATGTCTCTATCAAAAGTATATCTTCTGTGAAAGTTCCTTACTGAATAATTGTCAACGTTACACGTGATGCGCTACCGTTCTAGATCCGGTTGGAATTTCTTCGTGGGTATTACATCATGCATCAAACCATATGACTAGTTGTAAAGGCTTTCGACGCCATGAAGTGCCATGGGTACTTTGAGAAATGTCTTCTCGTACCATCCAAAACGAAACTTCCTAGTGGAACTGAAGAAGAGATAAGGCAGATCCCCTGCTGCCTTTTAATATAGATTCATGCTAAAAAGCTTAATATTACTTCATCAGAAAGGAAGGCTGTGACCCCTGTCTCTTACACGTGGCATGGTTCAATAAACTCTTCTGAGTTACGTTGAAGTGACGTGGCTTGTAGACCGAGGTTTTATTGAAGAAAGGAAGGCTCTTCTAGGTTTTAGAGGAGACAAGGCTCTCACCATTTTGGCTGCCAACAAAAGAAACGTCACCCTCCTTTTCTCACGAATTCAGTTTATAGCAAGACAGATACAGCGCTCCATGACTCTGCATATCACAAGCTAAAACATGATCCGACTGCAGGATTCAGAGAAAAAATTTAGACTCCTCAAGGAAGGTTGTATTCCGGTTAACGTATCTAGGGTCTGTATCAGAAGCTGCAATGCCCCTGAGATTCTATAACATACCTACGATGAACAAGAGTGGGTCTCTTCTTTGCCCATTGTAAGTAACATTGTCGTGCCAAGCTACTTTTTGACAAAAAGTGACAAATGTGTGGGAAATCTTATGGGACTTAACTGCTAAGGTCATCAGTCCCTGAGCTTACACACCACTTAGCCTAAATTATCCTAAGGACAAACACACACACCCATGCCCGAGGGAGGACTCGAACCTCCACCCGGACCAGCCACACAATCCATGAGCTACTTTTTGGCTAAATATCTTAAGTAGCTTTTGAGACTTCTCATAAGCAAATGTGGCCACCATGTTCGGAATTCGGAGCATTTCATAGCTCTCCCATGGACGTTTGCACTACAGCCATCGAATCTTTTCGTTAGGATTGATGTAGTATCCCGTCAGTCGAAAAAGATTCGACACTGGTTTCATAAAACTTATAGAAAAGTTAAGATGGTTGTTATAATGCTTCAGATGTTCTACTTACTCTCCCTTCTCTTAGGTGCAGTGCACAGATCGTTCATGCAACCATATGAAACTCTCAGAAAAGTTCTTCCTTCCGATGGTGTTCAACATGTAAGTAAGCTGTTTATGTTTTCTTATTGGCAACGTTACGTAGCGCTCTATATGAAAATCACTAGCTGTGCTGTGTGCTGTGTGCAGTCTGTGGCTAGTTTGCATTGTTGTCTGCCATTGTAGTGTTGGGCAGCGGCAGCTGGATGTGAACAGCGCGTAGCGTTGCGCAGTTCTAGGTGAGCCGCCAGCAGTGGTGGATGTGGGGAGAGAAATGGCGGAGTTTTGATATTTGTAAGAATGGATGTTATGAACTGCTGTATACATTATGACTGTTAAGGTAAATACATTGTTTGTTCTCTATTAAAATCTTTCATTTGCTAACTATGCCTATCAGTAGTTAGTGCCTTCCGTAGTTTGAATCTTTTATTTAGCTGGCAGTAGTGGCGCTCGCTGTATTGCAGTAGTTCCAGTAACGAAGATTTTTGTGAGGTAAGTGATTTGTGAAAGGTATAGGTTAACGTTAGTCAGGGCCATTCTTTGGTAGGGATTATTGGAAGTCAGATTGCGTTGCGCTAAAAATATTGTGTGTCAGGTTAAGCACAGTCTTGTACAATTTTTCTAAGGGGACGTTTCATATGTCGACCCTTAGCCAAGGATACCTCACTGGAATCTTCAGATTTTTTCTTGTAGTTTGTGTAATTAGTGTAGCTATTGTTTATTGCTAGCGCGTAATTGTAGAGAAAATCTCCTTTGTAGTTGCAGTCTTTCATTGTTGTACAGTAAAACAGTTGTGGCATGCAGGTAGATTTGCACCAAGTATTTCGCAGCTGCGCTTGCAATTAACTAGATATTATTTTCAGTGCTATGTTAATGTGTTCTTTTATTTTTGCTCTTCAAATTGTGCTTTTCTGTGTTGTCGTGTGAAATATTTTGACAATAATGGCGTGTGAAAAACGTTACACTAGACTCCAAAGTAAACTGATAAATAATAGTGACGAAGAGCGTAGCTTATCAGCACCACTGTGTAGTGAATTAACAGACATTCGAAGTAGTAATTTGGTAACTGTGCATAGGGAAATGGAGCGGGCGGCAAATAATGGTGTAGACAGTGAAACAGGTAGTGAACAAGGAAGCATTATCGATCGATCGGTCGGCAACAGCTCGCCTCAGGAATCCGAAATGACAGAACACAATATTGCAAATACTGTAGACTTAGGTTTTGGGTCCTCACCGTTTTCTCAAATGAGTCAAGACACATTTTCTGCTTGTCAAAATGTGAATGTTGCCGGTGAAAATGCACTGCCAAAAAGCATAGAGAAACAGATTCCAGACACTAATACATTATTATTGCAATTAATGCAAAAAATGGAACAAAATCAGAAACAAACACAGCAACAGTTAGACACAATGGAACAAAATCTTCAAAAGTTAGACACAATGGAACAAAATCTTCAAAAGTTAGACACAATGGAACAAAATCTTCAAAAGTTAGACACCACACTTGAACAAACACGTGAAGATTTAACTACTGAGTTACATAACATCGAATCGAAATGTCAAAAAGTCTGTAATGAGGTAAAAACACAAATTTGTGAGCATTTCCAACCTATTTTTTCGCGTCATGAAAATGCATTACAGAATCACGGAGCAGCCATAAAAGAACTGCAGACTATTGTTCATGAAAATCATGAGACCTTGCAAGCTAAAATGGACTCAGTTGCATCTACCGATTCGGTTACGCAACTTGCAAAAACTCAGGAAAACTTAAAGGACACAGTAGAAAGACACCTGGAGGAAATTAGTTCATTATCAGAAAAAGTACACTCCTGGAAATGGAAAAAAGAACACATTGACACCGGTGTGTCAGACCCACCATACTTGCTCCGGACACTGCGAGAGGGCTGTACAAGCAATGATCACACGCACGGCACAGCGGACACACCAGGAACCGCGGTGTTGGCCGTCGAATGGCGCTAGCTGCGCAGCATTTGTGCACCGCCGCCGTCAGTGTCAGCCAGTTTGCCGTGGCATACGGAGCTCCATCGCAGTCTTTAACACTGGTAGCATGCCGCGACAGCGTGGACGTGAACCGTATGTGCAGTTGACGGACTTTGAGCGAGGGCGTATAGTGGGCATGCGGGAGGCCGGGTGGACGTACCGCCGTATTGCTCAACACGTGGGGCGTGAGGTCTCCACAGTACATCGATGTTGTCGCCAGTGGTCGGCGGAAGGTGCACGTGCCCGTCGACCTGGGACCGGACCGCAGCGACGCACGGATGCACGCCAAGACTGTAGGATCCTACGCAGTGCCGTAGGGGACCGCACCGCCACTTCCCAGCAAATTAGGGACACTGTTGCTCCTGGGGTATCGGCGAGGACCATTCGCAACCGTCTCCATGAAGCTGGGCTACGGTCCCGCACACCGTTAGGCCGTCTTCCGCTCACGCCCCAACATCGTGCAGCCCGCCTCCAGTGGTGTCGCGACAGGCGTGAATGGAGGGACGAATGGAGACGTGTCGTCTTCAGCGATGAGAGTCGCTTCTGCCTTGGTGCCAATGATGGTCGTATGCGTGTTTGGCGCCGTGCAGGTGAGCGCCACAATCAGGACTGCATACGACCGAGGCACACAGGGCCAACACCCGGCATCATGGTGTGGGGAGCGATCCCCTTACACTGGCCGTACACCACTGGTGATCGTCGAGGGGACACTGAATAGTGCATGGTGCATCCAAACCGTCATCGAACCCATCGTTCTACCATTCCTAGACCAGCAAGGGAACTTGCTGTTCCAACAGGACAATGCACGTCCGCATGTATCCCGTGCCACCCAACGTGCTCTAGAAGGTGTAAGTCAACTACCCTGGCCAGCAAGATCTCCGGATCTGTCCCCCATTGAGCATGTTTGGGACTGGATGAAGCGTCGTCTCACGCGGTCTGCACGTCCAGCACGAACGCTGGTCCAACTGAGGCGCCAGGTGGAAATGGCATGGCAAGCCGTTCCACAGGACTACATCCAGCATCTCTACGATCGTCTCCATGGGAGAATAGCAGCCTGCATTGCTGCGAAAGGTGGATATACACTGTACTAGTGCCGACATTGTGCATGCTCTGTTGCCTGTGTCTATGTGCCTGTGGTTCTGTCAGTGTGATCATGTGATGTATCTGACCCCAGGAATGTGTCAATAAAGTTTCCCCTTCCTGGGACAATGAATTCACGGTGTTCTTATTTCAATTTCCAGGAGTGTAGTTGAACTTTCGGATCAGCTAAATAATTTATCTACGAAGGTAGATGATAAACTGAATGACACAAAACCAGTAGTCTTTAATGACACAGAAGAGTGCGAACAAATTAGGAAACTGAAACAAAATCTGAATCAAATTAATACGCAACACCAAAGAGAAATCCGCGAAGTACAAGATCAGCTGACACAGGTAATACAAGAATTACGTATTTCAGAGGACACTCGCGCTCCAATGCGGGAAGAGGGACAGAAATACGGAACAGCCACAAAATAATAACACAGGGCACTTCGGAAATTATGAAAGAAATTGGCAAGGTACACCGAATTTTGAGATGGAACCGCAGAAACGATGTAACAATGACCGACATGCGACTCGCCGACATGATGATTTTGACTATAAGCTGTTCATTACTACACGTAAATTCAAAACGTTTAAGAATTCCGCCAACGACATTCATCCACAAGCGTGGCTCCATCAATTCTCTCATTGATTTCCTCCCAACTGGTCATTAGAACACAGATTAGAATTTATGTGTGGCTACTTAGAGAATGAACCAGCTGTAAGAATGCGATCGGTCATTCACGATTGCCACAGTGAAGGAGAATTTTATCATGCCTTCCTCTCAGCGTATTGGTCTCAAGCTACACAAGACCGAGTAAAAAATAGCGTCATAATGATGAAACGTTTCGAACAATCTGAATTTTCCAGTCTTACGAAATATTTTGAAGACATGTTGCATAAGAATCAGTATCTTTCAAACCCATACAGCCCCTCAGAACTCATCCACATTTGCTTAATCAAACTGCCTCAACATTTACGACATATTATTTTAGCAGGACGTTGCAAAGACGACATTGAAGCTTTTCAGGGACTGTTACAAGAACTGGAAATTGACACTGACAATCGCGGAACGCGAAAACAGGAGTACAACAATTACAGGTCACATCTGTCACAATTCCGCGATGACAGAAATAATAAATGGACACGACAAGGCTATTCTTACAACGTAAATCGTGACCAAAACAGACACCACCCGTATGACAACCGTTGGCAGAGTAGTAATAATTACAGGGAAAGATCACCTCTCCGCAGTAATGACTATCACAGAGACAATCAGAGAAACAGACAATATGGGAACCAAAATAATTATTATCAAGGGAGACAGAATAACTTTAGACGCAACGGTCCAGCGTGCAGTTATGAGTCAGGGAGAAATTCTCCACCATGTGACCGACAAGAAAGAAACTATGGAAACTACCGACATGACGACAGACGATATAATCATAACGACAGACGTGATTTTCATCAGAACTGGCGGGATTCTAACAAAGCTGGGCCCTCTCGTCACGGTGAATTTGTAGAAGTTAGGTCTCCAAATCCCAATAACGACGCGCGCCAACAAAGGAACAGACAATGACTCGCATCGCAGGTTGCCGCGTGCGCCGGCTGGCTCAGAGAAAAATAACATAGACCTTGAGAAAAATTCCAGTATTCTTTACCGACGTATACCACATGATAATTGCGTTAAAGTTGAAACTCTGCATACTAAGAAGAACAAAGGTTTACACCACATTTCACATGTAAAACCGTTTATTGAAAGATAATCTGCTTTTTAACTTTGTCTTTGCCATATGACTTTTCACTTTACATTACTAGTATGCTTTGTCAGACTTAGAAACTGTTACCATGCAACAATGTTTGAAGTTAAATATCCAGTCAAGAACCAAGAGAACTTATTTAAACAGAAATTACGAATGCATTGTTATTGCGAACAGATGACACAGTGTTATTGTGTGTGTACATTCTTGCTTGTTAGTTGCACGATTACGTAACGACTATAAGGCTCACATACTCAGAACATTTACCAGTACTGCTAATGAGATTTTAATGCAACATTTTGGTTTACTTGAAAATACATTCTGGATTTAAAGTACTTTCTGAGAGATACCAGATGACACAGTGGTTAGTTTATGTGACAGCTACACGATTATATCACGACGTTACTAATGAGTGACAATTTACAATGTTGCTTTTGCGGTGTATCTGTTTTATATCTGCACAGTTTTTCTGACTTATTCTGCAAAGTAAAACATGTTTTAGTAGTAACTTTTGTGGTATAGCTACAAGGAGACAGCCTTTTCTGTAGCACAACAATACGTTACAGCACAGTACTTTCATCACCACAACAATAAGTGTAATAACTAAGATATCTCTACGCAAAGCATTTCATTTTTGTTTATCATGAGGTAAGTACGTTGGCTTCTGCAGAACTTAGCTTTCGGAGGAAAATAACTACGACTCTTCCACAGAGATTATCTTACAACAAGATGCACATTTAGCGCTACAGGACACGCATTTCAGTGATTAATTTTATACTTAAATCATTTATTTTTAAAGATTTTTGAATTACAAAGAAAGTTTTCCGTGATACATTTCATTCCATTGCTGTAATCTGTAACACCTGAGGGTATAATTACAATAATCCTCAGGGGGGTACACGCCTACTTTGTGTACCATGTGTTTGGCAAGCACAAGGAGCCCTAGCTAATATGGTATTTGCTTATACAACTTTACACATCGGTACCATATTTCTCTAACACATAATTACACAGCAATCTGATCATTTAACAGAGAAACAAAAATCTTTTTACTACATCCGTGACAGATGTTTACGCAATTACGCAGTTGGATAACTTCACACTTATGAAACTGTATTTTGTCTGTACTTTGTGAACTGTTCATATTTTTTCGGACCCATTGTGATATTATGAGAGCTTTGAATGATGTATTTGGTATGGGATCACGATTTTTAAAGTACGTTTGAGGCAGATGACACTTTTGACATGAGCAGAGAATTTTTTTTAATTATTGGAGGAAGCTACGACGATTTTGAGAATTGACTGAGATGTTATGATATTTTTATGATGACGATGTGTATTATGCTGTTGAGGTATGTTTATGATCAATAAGCTGATATTATATGAGGAATCTGATTATGCTATGTAGTTACTATGATGAAATATTGAAGACGTGTTGATGAATATGAATATGTATATGTGTAATATGGTAAGGAATAATGAGTAGTGGTTAGGGACTCTGATTTGTGAAAAAGGATGTTGGAAACCAAGAATCATACTTTAAGAGATATGAAATGTGTGTAAATGCGTGAATGTATCACAATGCTGGTGAAAATTTTTTGGACGTTGTTATATCAATAGCATTTTGTTTCTACACATTTGCAACGTAAATTCTTGACCTGTGAAATATTTTTATATGAGACTGTCACTGTAGCGAAAACTGCTGTGGTAAATATTTCCGTAAGAAAGTTAAGTGACCACCTGCACGTAATACGTCGTGGGCACCCAGCTGTGCGGCAGACACCCGAAAAAAAAAAAGCCATTGGGGTGTGCCTTTCCAGGGGCACAGGTAGAAAAAAAAAAGGGAGGCCATTATCCTCGCTGTTGACATTCCTTTGTAGAAAGCATCGTAAATACGACACCCTCAAACTTGAAAACATGATAACACTGTGGAGCTCTTAATTTATGATATTTACTGCAATGCCTACTGAAATGACGAGAAATATTTTTATGTCTATACACCTGATTATGACTACTGTCTTGCTAGTTGAGAGAAATGCCATATGGCTTGCTTTATGTATTTATTTACTCATTTTGCTTAATATCTCGTTTCTAGCTGCCCTGCAGCATTGGTTAAAATAAAATTTTATAGATGTACTAATATAGATATTTTATGCCTACAGATCCAGTAAATAATTTTATGATCTATTCAAAAAAACGAAGGAGCATAAAAACACATTTCCCTTCACAGGAATTGCATACGGAATTTTCTTTTCAAGTACTTGGTAATTTTTTGTAGAATTAGTTTTTATGGTGCACCACTTTAATTACATAGACATTAAGATGTGAATATACATTTCCCTTGTCTGCGTTATTGTCTTTAGTGTAACGTTTTTTTTTTTGCTTGAGCTATGTCACGTTTAGGTATAAGTTACTGCTGTTTGCCAGGCATAGTGTTACTGAATTTGACTTTGTATTACTCTGTTAAGCTAGTTTTACTACTGATTTATTTTTCTTGTTTGCTGCACAGTGCCTTATCTTAGTTGTAATAATGCTGCTTGCTTTGCAAATTTGAATTTTTTTGTCATTGCTGTTTGTGTTAATTGTTTTGTGCTGCTGCATTGCTTTGTCCCTTAGTTTAGCATCTGAGCTCAGTAGATTTAAGTTAGCTTAAGAGGGGGTAGCCTATAAGAGAATGAGTTGCGATGAATTTGAAGAAATGCACTGAGAGGTTATACGAGAAAAATACAGAAAGCATGCTTGGATAGGATTTTTTTGGCTGGAGCAAATGTTGAAATAAGAGGGACGATATATGGAATGAAGTTTTGAGTTGGACTGCAGTACCAAATGTTACACTGAAAACAAACCCTGTCCTTTCCTTTTGTGTTATCACACTATGTGTTTGTGTGCCCTTGTGTATTTGTTGTCTTCCTGTCTCTGTGTAGTTTCATAGAACTTTTTTTTCTTCTAATACTCAGCTACATGAACTACACTCCTGGAAATTGAAATAAGAACACCGTGAATTCATTGTCCCAGGAAGGGGAAACTTTATTGACACATTCCTGGGGTCAGATACATCACATGATTACACTGACAGAACCACAGGCACATAGACACAGGCAACAGAGCATGCACAATGTCGGCACTAGTACAGTGTATATCCACCTTTCGCAGCAATGCAGGCTGCTATTCTCCCATGGAGACGATCGTAGAGATGCTGGATGTAGTCCTGTGGAACGGCTTGCCATGCCATTTCCACCTGGCGCCTCAGTTGGACCAGCGTTCGTGCTGGACGTGCAGACCGCGTGAGACGACGCTTCATCCAGTCCCAAACATGCTCAATGGGGGACAGATCCGGAGATCTTGCTGGCCAGGGTAGTTGACTTACACCTTCTAGAGCACGTTGGGTGGCACGGGATACATGCGGACGTGCATTGTCCTGTTGGAACAGCAAGTTCCCTTGCCGGTCTAGGAATGGTAGAACGATGGGTTCGATGACGGTTTGGATGTACCATGCACTATTCAGTATCCCCTCGACGATCACCAGTGGTGTACGGCCAGTGTAGGAGATCGCTCCCCACACCATGATGCCGGGTGTTGGCCCTGTGTGCCTCGGTCGTATGCAGTCCTGATTGTGGCGCTCACCTGCACGGCGCCAAACACGCATACGACCATCATTGGCACCAAGGCAGAAGCGACTCTCATCGCTGAAGACGACACGTCTCCATTCGTCCCTCCATTCACGCCTGTCGCGACACCACTGGAGGCGAGCTGCACGATGTTGGGGCGTGAGCGGAAGAAGGCCTAACGGTGTGCGGGACCGTAGCCCAGCTTCATGGAGACGGTTGCGAATGGTCCTCGCCGATACCCCAGGAGTCCCTAATTTGCTGGGAAGTGGCGGTGCGGTGCCCTACGGCACTGCGTAGGATCCTACGGTCTTGGCGAGCATCCGTGCGTCGCTGCGGTCCGGACCCAGGTCGACGGGCACGTGCACCTTCCGCCGACCACTGGCGACAACATCGATGTACTGTGGAGACCTCACGCCCCACGTGTTGAGCAATACGGCGGTACGTCCACCCGGCCTCCCGCATGCCCACTATATGCCCTCGCTCAAAGTCCGTCAACTGCACATACGGTTCACATCCACGCTGTCGCGGCATGCTACCAGTGTTAAAGACTGCGATGGAGCTCCGTATGCCACGGCAAACTGGCTGACACTGACGGCGGCGGTGCACAAATGCTGCGCAGCTAGCGCCATTCGACGGCCAACACCGCGGTTCCTGGTGTGTCCGCTGTGCCGTGCGTGTGATCATTGCTTGTACAGCCCTCTCGCAGTGTCCGGAGCAAGTATGGTGGGTCTGACACACCGGTGTCAATGTGTTCTTTTTTCCATTTCCAGGAGTGTATGATGAGGAATACTGTTATCCTCAAATATAATTTGCATTAATAATACGTTCTTTACTTTGTAAAGATGTTTAGACATTATTTATTCTGTTTTGTTTTAATGCTCATGTGTGAAGTTGATGTTTCAAAAGTTATTCTGATCTTTTATGTATGTACTCATGTCATAATTCCTGTAACACTGATGTATATGTTATTTCTATTCTTTTGTAAAGCCTGTATTACTACAAATGTTATCTGTATTATTATGTTCTTTAATGATGTATTTTGTACTTTTGTAATTGTATTCTTATGTTATAAAATTGTAATTGACACCAGTTCATCATATTATTAACTTGTAAGTTACATTTCACTGCTCACGTTTCTGTTGGTCATAGTATATGGACAATATGTGAGAAGTTGGGACTGTTAGTGTTTGCATGTGTGTTAATAATTCAGCAAGGGACTGGATAACAGCATTGCTGGTTCTAAGGACAATTCCAAAAATTTTTGTGCGTGCACAAGTGGTGGTTCATGGACTTGCTATATTCTCCACAAGACTCTTCGATGGTAAATGTGCACCTGCACAGTCGCAACAGATGGCTGCTGGCCGTCTCTACATGGACTACAGTGGGTCTGCATCTTTCATGACTCACCAATATCATTATTTCTACAAGGACTGCAGTGGGTCTGCACCTCTGGTGGCCCACCAATACCGTAATCTCTACCAGGACTACAGTGGGTCTGCTCTGTGATGACCTAGCTACCAATATTCTTCAAAACTTCGACTGACTCTGCTGTGGGTTTGCTCTGTTGTGGCCCATTACCTGTCGGCATGTCAAGAGTCAGCACTGTCTTTCTGTTGGAAGGACAACACTACTTCTTCAAGACTGCATGGAAATCCACTACTTCTGTGTGCAATTTCTTTTACAAATGAGACTTTGTGAAAAAAAACCTGTAATTCCTATTATTATGAATGATCAGGACTGTCTTTATGGACTGTGAGAAAATTTTAGCTTTTGACCAACATTGTATCAATAAGTGTGTGCATTTGATTTGTTTGTTATTGTAATTACGATTATGAAAAATTTTAACAAATATGTATTGCCCAGTGCCCAAAACAATTTGTAAAATTTTTTGTGGGGAGCGTGGGGGCTATGTAAGTAGGCTGTTTATGTTTTCTTATTGGCAACGTTACGTAGCGCTCTATATGAAAATCACTAGCTGTGCTGTGTGCAGTCTGTGGCTAGTTTGCATTGTTGTCTGCCATTGTAGTGTTGGGCAGCGGCAGCTGGATGTGAACAGCGCGTAGCGTTGCGCAGTTCTAGGTGAGCCGCCAGCAGTGGTGGATGTGGGGAGAGAAATGGCGGAGTTTTGATATTTGTAAGAATGGATGTTATGAACTGCTGTATACATTATGACTGTTAAGGTAAATACATTGTTTGTTCTCTATTAAAATCTTTCATTTGCTAACTATGCCTATCAGTAGTTAGTGCCTTCCGTAGTTTGAATCTTTTATTTAGCTGGCAGTAGTGGCGCTCGCTGTATTGCAGTAGTTCCAGTAACGAAGATTTTTGTGAGGTAAGTGATTTGTGAAAGGTATAGGTTAATGTTAGTCAGGGCCATTCTTTGGTAGGGATTATTGGAAGTCAGATTGCGTTGCGCTAAAAATATTGTGTGTCAGGTTAAGCACAGTCTTGTACAATTTTTCTAAGGGGACGTTTCAAACTCACGCGTCGTATTGGCTTGAACGTCGCTTACGTCGTCAAGACGTGGGGCTTCATATGCATTTCTGCGCTTTTTGGTTTTCTGGTAATTTCGTACTGATTACACCGAGACTCGTCACCCACGACGTTTTTTTCCAGAGATGTGTCCACGTTTTGCATTTCAGTCACCTCGCGAGAGGTTTCCATACGTCGTTGTTTTTGTTCGGCAGTCAAGGAGTGCAGAACTAGCTTTGGACACACTTCTGTCTTCCTCAAAACCTTCTGGATAATGTCTCTAACACATCATTTGGAAATGTTGCTTCACAGCGATTTTTGACACGTTGATTCACTACGGACACAGGTCCACTATTTAATACTGCCTGCTCACAATTGTCTGTTCAGAATGTCAATGCTAAGGCCCCGGTTTCGATTACCGGCTGGGTCGGAGATTTTTTCTGCTCAGGGACTGGTCGTCGTGTTGCCCTTATCATCATCCTTTCATCCCCATAGAAGTGCTAGTCGCCGAAGTGGCGTCAAATCGAAAGACTTGCACCCGGCGAACGGTCTACCCGACGGGGGGCTCTAGTCACACGACATTTACATTTTACTTGTCTGTTCGAATGCACATCTGCTATTCACAGTTGTTAGTTTAAGCTGTCACAGTAGTTGCTGCGCACCACACGAAAAAAGTCACTCTCAGAACTTTTCGGACGGACGGTGTATCCTTATTTATGAAAGCGTCTTTACAGTACTTAGTACCAAATTTGAGGAAAATATTGTAGAACTGTTCCAATGTATGCTTACCTCAACCGACTTCTTATTTAATAACCAGTATTTTGAAAAAATGGCGCTGAGCGCTATGGGACTTAAAATCTGAGGTCATCAATCACTCCCCTAGTACTTAGAACTACTTAAACCTACGTAACCTAAGGACATCACACACATCCATGCCCGAGGTTGGATTCGAACCTGCGACCGTAGCGGTCGCACGGTTCCAAACTGAAGCGCCTAGAACCGCTCGGCCGTAACGGCCGGCCAGTATTTTGAACAGGTGGAAGGTACCACCATGGGAAATCTTTTGCTTCCCATGTTGGCCAACTATTTTATGGAAAACTTGGAGGAAAAGAACACTACAGTCGGCAAGTCTCAAACCTCCCTGCCTCTGGGAGTATTTTGGCGATATGTTTGTCGTGAGACCTACGAAATAGAAACACTGCCTACGTTTCTCCAGAATTTGAACTCGCTCTACTAGAATATTCTGTTCACGATGAAAGGGGAAAAATATGTCACCTTACTATTTTTGGATTAGAAGAATAACTAACAGAACGCTGAGACACAGCGCCTACAGCAAATCAACCCACGCAGAATTATATTTGCAGGCCAAAAACTCTCATCATCGTGCACAATGCGGCAGTGTCTTATGCTCCTGGATCATAGAGAACATGTATTAAAAGTCGTCAGGCGTCCTGCCGTATCTCTTCTGTAGTACCACTAGCACGTTTCGTTTTGGTTGGGACGAGAAGCCATTTCTCGAAGTACCCATGACACTTCATGGCGTCGAAAGCCTTTACAACTAGTCATGTGGACTGACTAACATTACTCCACTTCCGGCAGCCTGCTAAGTGAGCTGCAACATCTAAGAACTGTGTTCCGACAGAACGGTTATTCTGAGAAACAGATACATAACGCATTTCGTTCAAAGCGAATTCTGTCTAAGGAGTTACATCAAGATACGATAAAGCCTCAGTAACGGCCTTTTCCCGTATTTTGACCACATATCTTTAAGAATAGCAGGGTTCCTCAAGAGATAAGACATTAAGTGCACTTTTAGTCCATCTGTAAAATCCGTTATGTCCAACCGAAAACGATGTTGGCCTTTGGAAACGAGGCATATTCCATACCAATGTTGGAAATCTTACTCTGGGTATAAATGTCGCAATGTGCAATTAAACCATGAAAATTTACTTTCAAAATCTTTTCTTAAAGAATTTACTTTATTTACTAGCGATTCATCAAGAACATTAACACACTATGTGAGCGTGGAAGTAGTTGCCAAGGAATAACTGATGGAAACAAATTAAATTTCAACCAATGGAAATTTTACTCATAAAAGACTTTTCAAAAACAAATTTAAAATTTATAAGCAGAAAAGTACCTTCGAAATATCAAGTTACATTTTAACAAATGTGAATTTTATTCCTAAAAGCTTTTTCAAACAGTTTTAATATTATAAGCAGAAAACCACCCTCGAAATATCAACTTACAATTGTTCAGAGGCAGATTAAAAAAAGTATTTGTTACAGTAGGGGCCTTCGGGCTGAGAAGCTTCCGCTCCCTTTCAACACGGCCGTAGTCACGACCGCTCACAACGACCTCTTAAAACTACACTGGTGCAAATCTGCAACACACCAGATTACTTTAAACTAAAATTTTTAACAACTCACACACACACATTAACTATGCACGCCGTAAGAGCGATGGAAATGGTACAAACACTCACACTAAGAACTTATTTTTCACCAAAAGTGTAATTTGTTTCCAAAAGGGCTCTTACGGTGGAATGGTGGCAACTTTATAAAAATGACTATTTAAATAAAACCCATGAAATTCAGACTTACATAAAGTGTACAACATGATCTACACTACACACATATACCGCCTCGCAAGATGATAGGCAAGATAAAAACATATTTCAGGAATTCGGCCCTTACCCTAATTCTATAAATCGTTAACACCGAATCCGACAAACATGCCGCGAGACTGCTACGGTCGCAGGTTCGAATCCTGCCTCGGGCATGGATGTGTGTGATGTCCTTAGGTTAGTTAGGTTTAGGTAGTTCTAAGTTCTAGGGGACTGATGACCACAGATGTTAAGTCCCATAGTGCTCAGAGCCATTTGAACCATTTTGACAAACATGACAGAGGTAGCTATTAAAGTACGGCAGACCGACAGAGAGACAGACTGACACTAACTGCCTAACAAATGCGGACGAGAGACAAACGAGCAAGCTGGGGACGAGAGACTGACCAACAACGCAAGTAGAGTTTAACAAGTAACTGAAACAACATATCACTAATCAATCAGCTTCTAATAACAGATTTCTGGCGAAGACCTGGCGCAGCACCCTCAAAACGCTCTCCCGGACCATCCGCTGCCAGCCACTTCAACGGACGCAGGAAGGCGCGCCGACTTCCCGTCTCACGGCGTCGCACCTCGGCCCGGCCAGACCAACGTCGTGGGTTGACTCCTGTTGCTCTCGTGTCGGTCCCGAAGCCACTACGCCTCGCTATACGGCGCGGCCACTGAACTCACGTGGCGACCTCACATGCGCCGACGCTCCCGGCGGACAAGTTATCTTGTGTCCCAGTGCGCGACCGACTGGTTAGTCGGTCGCGCACTGGGACACAAGATAACTTGTCGATCCAACCGCCAATGCCCATTGGCTGAGCAAACTCTAGGAGACTGGCGGCCTAACACATACTAGCACTCCGGATGACAGACACTAACCGCCTCACCAATGCGGACGAGAGACAGACCCAGACTAACTTGGCTGACCAACTGACCAGACTCGCCCAGACTGACAGACTGCCTTGGCTGACAAACTACCACCGACTAACCCCCTGCCGAGCTCATAGTGCCCCTTAAATGCATGTGAACAGGAAACTTTTCCCCTTTTCCACCAGAGGGAGACACCAAAGCTGAGATTGCCATAGCGGTGCTACCGCCAGAAACGGAAGGTGACAACTTTACGCTACGCGCTGCGGCGCGCTCTTCAAAACAGCAAATTTTACCACGGCTCAGCAATAATGCTGTGGTGATCACCATCTAAATACAGGGCTGGACCAAAATGTGAAATCAGCAGCAGCAGAGTATTGTCTGAACACAGGACACCGCATGTTTTATGAATAGACTGGAAAGTTATCCTAAGTATCAACTTTATGGGACCGTGTTATTTTAGAAGTCATACATATCGACCAGCAGTTATACCTCATCAACATGGACCAGACATTTCAACTAAGAGGTATGTCTCGCACTGTTTGGGGTGCAACGAGGACACAGGCCAGATAACTCCTATTTGGAGAATAGTTAATCCTTACAATAGTTTGTGGAAGTTCACGATTAGCACTAAATTTTCACAAGTCTGAACTAGTCTGAATGCCTTAATGATGAAGCAGTGAAAGTCTGATATTCCCTTGGTCGCAGAACAAGGTACAGCTTAAGGTTCACTTGTTAGAAGAATGGTGTACAAAGATAAGGTTGATGACTGATACCCAAGTTCCGGTCATTCCTGATGCAGAGACCAAACCCTTGTAATGGTGGTGACAGACACTTGTGGCTCCCTCATTTGGCGGTGACTGGTGAATGGCATGGTATCGTCCGTAGCGAAGATTCTGAACGACATTCTGACTGAAGAACGGTGGATGCAGTCGGAGCCTGGCCCACAGTTCGACAGACGACTGGCTTGGAGCGCCATTGTGCTGCCCTAAATAGCCGTGCCACGTAGAGATACTAGAGGAAATATTTGCGATCATGTGGCCTATAGAAGCAAACAGGTCCGCAGGGCCAGCAACCTCTAGCAGCGCTGCATTGCCACATGCTGACGTAGTCAGTGTGCATGATTGACGTCTTGTCATCTGCTAACGTAACCCCCCTCCGTGTTCAGCTACTTGGATACCACAAGTATAAGAGAAGTTGCAATTCTGTCAGGTGAGTGGCCCAGGCACGACATCCCTCCACCTGCGAAAGATGAGAGGATGGCCGACGTCAATCGGCGTGGGAACCAGGAGCAAAGTCAGGCTGACATCTGTGGAAGCCCAGGGCCACAGTCCTTTTGAGGCAATGGCACACTGGTTTTGTCACTGGCACTGGGGTGAAGAAAGTGCAAATCTGGAACAAAAAGAACACGAAAATCCTCTGGTAAGGAAGCGTCAAGGTTTGCTGGGGGCACACCAGATTGATCCAGTTGGAGGCTTAGGAATCTGGCGTGCTGTGTCACTTCCCCCATTGCCAGATCCAGGAGCAGGCTGACCACAGCTGGTATTCAGTGCTGGCAGTGTCTAGGAACTGAGGTGTCCGAGATGTCCAACGATCGTGTCCCTACAATGGGATTCTGGCGCCGCCACAAGGACGGCATGCGCGGACCTGGGGCTGTTGGAAAGACTGGCAGCAACTGAGGAGTGAGCTGTCTGGAACGAGTCGTTAAGTAGATGTGAGTGTGATATCACTTTTCATATAAAATCTTAGTGTTTGGAGGGCAGAAGTGTGTGCCAGAAAGGCAGAGGTGGGAGCAACAGCATTTAAAATTGACGATTATTCTGCCCGGAAGGCATAAATGCGTGTGAGTACCCTTGGGAGGGAAAATAATCGTGCATGGAGGACAACATTGGCTGTGAATGCATCAGAAAAGTAGGGAAACAAGTGCGATGATCATGCCTTGAAAAGAAAGTCAAAAAATTTACTGAGGTTAGACACAGCAGAATGGATCAGACGTTTCAGGTATGAATGACAATGGTATGGGCCACGTGGGAGGGAATCGGCACAACTATGCAGGTGTGCTGGTAAGAGATGTTGGAAGGAGCATGCATGAGAGTTGATGTGAACGCAGGTTCAGATGCTCTAAAAGGAGGAATCTGCTGTGGTGCTGGCCATCGATGATTGACCATAGAGGAGTGTTGAGGGCAGCAGCTTGGGTCGCCCAGAGTCGTGATGACGTTGCCTAAGGGTTCTGGTGCCCTGACGGAATCAGGAAGCTGTGGCGGACGTGTCTGGAGGTGGCTGACCCTGGAGAAGCGTCTGGGTTGGTGGCTGGGCATCTCTGACAGTGTGGAGATGCCGTTCAGCTGTTCCATAAGGAGTCTGTGCATCTGCTGTATGTTGGAGAGCAACAGACAGGACTTGAGGCGTCTTTTCCACGTTAAGGATTAACAATTGGATACAAGACGTGTCGGTGCAGGAAGCTACAGTCAGAGTCTTCATGATCACTCACTCACTCACTCACACACACACACACACACACACACACACACACACACACACACACACACACACACACACACACACACACACACACTATTATTTTATAGATCTGTTGACAGAAAGTATTCACATTATCAAATGCATTTAATTTTATTTTATAAAACCAATGCTGTAACACAGCTGAAAACCAGATATCACATGAAATAAGCAACTATCTAAAGCAAAGCATAAAAATATCATTCAATAGTCATGTGGCATTTCCTAAGTTAGTAGAAATTCTCTCAACTCTCGTAGAAAGACACTCGTCATAATCAGGTGTGCAGATGTAAGAATATTTCCCATCAGTTCATAAGCATTTCAGCAAGTGGCACAAAGTACAAAATGTTTCCAAGTAATGAGCATGTCGTATTTGCAATGCTTTCTGCAAAGGAATGTCAATAGCGAGGATAATGACCACTTTCTTTTTCTCCACCTGTGCCTCTGAAAGATACACACTAATGGCTTTTTTC
This sequence comes from Schistocerca cancellata, assembly GCF_023864275.1. Taxonomy (NCBI): domain Eukaryota; kingdom Metazoa; phylum Arthropoda; class Insecta; order Orthoptera; family Acrididae; genus Schistocerca; species Schistocerca cancellata. The sequence goes on along the minus strand of NC_064629.1, from coordinate 811,499,739 downwards.
CAGGTGACTGTCGTGCAGCTGGGTGCTCACAGTACATTACGTCAAGCTGATCTACCTTCCTTACCGAAATATTTACATCAGTTTCCGGTACAGTGACAGTTTGGTACAAATAAGATTTCACAGGTCGAAATATTTGCGTTACAAATCTGTAGAAACAAAATCTTATAAATATAACGGTGTCCACAAAATTTTCGCCGGCATTGTGATACATTCACACATTTACATACATTTCATAACTCTTAAAGTACGATTCTTGGTTTCCAACATCCTTTTTCACATGTCAGAGTCCCTAACCACTACTCATTATTCCTTACCTTATTACACATATACATATTCGTCGACACTTCTTCAGTATTTCATCATAATAAATACATAGCATAATCAAATTCCTCATATAGCATCAGCTTATTGATCATAAACATACCTCAACAGCATAATACACATTGTCATCATAATAATATCATAAAAACTCAGCCAAATCTCAAAAACGTCGTAGCTTTCTGCAATAATTTCAAAACCTGAAGAAAATTCTCTGCTCATTTCAATAGTGTCATCTACCTCCAACATACTTTAAAAATCGTGATCCCATACCAAATATATCATTCAAAGCTCTCATAGTATCACAATGGTTCCGAAAAAAATATGAACAGTTCACAAAGTACAAACAAAATACAATTTCATAAGTGTGAAGTTATCCAGCTGTGTAATTACGTAAACATCGGTCACTGATGTAGTAAAATAAATGTTTGTCTCTCTCAGTTAAATGATCAGATAGCTGTGTAATTTATGTGTTAGAGAAATATGGTACCGATGTGTAAAGTTGTATATGCAAATACCATATTAGCTAGGGCTCCTTGTGCTTGCCAGACACATAGTACACAATGTAGGCGTGTACCCCCTGAGCATTGATGTAATTATACCCTCAGGTGTTACAGATTACAGCAATGGAATGAAATGTATCACGGAAAACTTTCTTTGTAATTCAAAAATCTTTAAAAATAAATGTTTTAAGTACAAAATTAATCACTCAAATGCGTGTCCTGTAGCGCTAAATGTGCGTCTTGCTGTAAGATAATTCTGTGGTAGTGTCATAGTTATCGTCTTCTGTAAGCAAAGTTCTGCTGAAGTCAATGTACTCACCTCAACATAAACAAAAGTGAAATGCTTTGCGTACATATATCGTAGTTATTATGTTTATTGTCATGATGAAGAAAGTACTGTACTGTAACGTATTGTTGTGCTATGGAAAAGGCTGTCTTATTGTAGCTATACCACAAAAGTTACTACTAAAACATGTTTTACTTTCCAGAATAATACATAAAAACTGTGCAGATATAAAACAGATACACAACAAAAGCAACAATGTAAATTGTGTCACACACTAGTAGTGTCGTGATATAATCGTGTAGCTGTCAAAGAAACCAAATACTAAGTCATCTTTAATCTCACAGAAAGTACTTCAAATAAAGAATGTCTTTTCAACTAAATCAAAATGTTGCATTAAAATCTCATTAGCAGTATATGTTCTAAGTATCTAAGCCTTATAGTCGTTACGTAATCGTGCAATTAACAAGCAGGAATGTACACACACAATAACACCGTGTCCTCTGTTCACTATAACAATGCATTCGTAATTTCTGTTTAAATAAGTTCTCTTGGTTCTTGACTAGATATTTAACTTCAAACATTGTTGCATGTTAACAGATTCTAAGTCTGACAAAGCATACTAGTAATGTAAAGTGAGAAATTTTATACCAAACACCAAGTTAAAAAAACAGATTATCTCTCAATAAACGGTTTTACATGTGAAATGTGGTGCAATCCTTTACTCTTCCTAGTACGCAGAGTTTCAACTTCAAAGCAATTATCATGTGGTATACGTCGGATTCTGTAAGGTCCATTGTAAATCAGAAAGAATTTGTGACTAAAGTGTTGCTTTTTATGTGACAATGATTGAGCTTTAATGAGAACTTTCTGACCAATATATAATTTCTTTGCATTTGCTTTACCGTGTAGTTTTCTCCTTTTGTCTGCTACAGATTTTATATTTTTAATAGCCAAATCAATTATGTCTTTGTGTCGAAGTATACGTGTATTCCGAAAAGGTACGAGCTCTCTGATTCTGTTCGGAGGTTCTTCATTCTTCAGTACAAGAATAGGTAGTAAAGCAGTGGAGTCATGAGGCATTTCATTCAGCACGTTTTGTAATAAGTGTAAATATCTGTCCCAATGCTGATGCTTTCTGTGACAATAAAGTCTGCAAAGCTTATTGATTTCTTTCATAATCCATTCGGAGAAATTACAATGTGGTGAGTACAATGAAATAAAAACAGGTTTGATTTTATGATTCTGAAGCATGTGTGACCAAACAGCAGATCTGAATTGCAGTCCGTTATCTGAAATGACTTTAGCAACGTGGCCACCTTCACGTAAGAAATTTTTAATAAAGGCGTTGGATACAGACCGTCCAGTGGTTTTACGTAACGGAGTGAAAGAAACAAATTTTGAAGTAAGTTCAACAGCGACTAGAACGTACGAAAATCCATTCGATGTTCTGACAAGGGGTCCTAAGAGATCAACAGCAGCAAATTCTTTTAATTTAGAAGGAATGATAGGAAACAAAGGAGGACGATGTGAGATAGTAGATGGTTTCGCCTTTTGACAAAGTTTACAAATAGACAAGACTCTTCGAATTCTCTTTTCCATATTGTTAAAATAATAAGTCCGTTGAAGAATATGATAACATTTTCGTGGAGCAAAATGTGCGTAGCTGAAATGAATGTACCAAATGAGCTTATTAACGAAATCGTCTGGAAAACAAAGTACTCATAGCTTGTCATCAACAGTGCAGCGTTTGAAGAGTATGTTGTTTCTAACCAGATAATAATGCCGAATCTGAATGTGTGTCTTCATGCCATTTACTTTTTATGTCTTTCCAAATCGGATCTTTATCTTGTTCATGAGCAATGTCCTTTAAAGATGTGGAGATGAAGTTTTCAAAGGCGACTATCTGAATGTAAAGAATACTGAAATTTTTCTCGAGGTTGCTTTCTGTGTTACATTTCTCAAGCCCAGCTGGTACGCGTGACTGCGTCCGCAACAATTATGAAACGTCCCCTTAGAAAAATTAGTGAATTACTGTGCTGATAAACCTCTTACATTATTTGATTTTCAAACAGCTGAGCAAAACTGAACGTACTCAGACATTTCGCTCTTTACCTATTCTGATCAACACTAAACTGACACACAATACTTTTAGCGCAACGCAATCTGACTTTCAATAATCCCTACAAAAGAATGGCCCCGACTAATATTAACCTATACGTTTCACAAATCACTTACCTCACAAAAATCTTCGTTACTCGAACTACTGCAATACAGCGAGCGCCACTACTGCCAGCTAAATAAAAGATTCAAACTACTGAAGGCATAGTTAGCAAATGAAAGATTTTGATAGAGAACAAATAATGTACACTCCTGGAAATTGAAATAAGAACACCGTGAATTCATTGTCCCAGGAAGGGGAAACTTTATTGACACATTCCTGGGGTCAGATACATCACATGATCACACTGACAGAACCACAGGCACATAGACACAGGCAACAGAGCATGCACAATGTCGGCACTAGTACAGTGTATATCCACCTTTCGCAGCAATGCAGGCTGTTATTCTCCCATGGAGACGATCGTAGAGATGCTGGATGTAGTCCTGTGGAACGGCTTGCCATGCCATTTCCACCTGGCGCCTCAGATGGACCAGCGTTCGTGCTGGACGTGCAGACCGCGTGAGACGACGCTTCATCCAGTCCCAAACATGCTCAATGGGGGACACATCCGGAGATCTTGCTGGCCAGGGTAGTTGACTTACACCTTCTAGAGCACGTTGGGTGGCACGGGATACATGCGGACGTGCATTGTCCTGTTGGAACAGCAAGTTCCCTTGCCGGTCTAGGAATGGTAGAACGATGGGTTCGATGACGGTTTGGATGTACCGTGCACTATTCAGTGTCCCCTCGACGATCACCAGTGGTGTACGGCCAGTGTAGGAGATCGCTCCCCACACCATGATGCCGGGTGTTGGCCCTGTGTGCCTCGGTCGTATGCAGTCCTGATTGTGGCGCTCACCTGCACGGCGCCAAACACGCATAAGACCATCATTGGCACCAAGGCAGAAGCGACTCTCATCGCTGAAGACGACACGTCTCCATTCGTCCCTCCATTCACGCCTGTCGCGACACCACTGGAGGCAGGCTGCACGATGTTGGGGCGTGAGCGGAAGACGGCCTAACGGTGTGCGGGACCGTAGCCCAGCTTCATGGAGACGGTTGCGAATGGTCCTCGCCGATACCCCAGGAGCAACAGTGTCCCTAATTTGCTGGGAAGTGGCGGTGCGGTCCCCTACGGCACTGCGTAGGATCCTACGGTCTTGGCGTGCATCCGTGCGTCGCTGCGGTCCGGTCCCAGGTCGACGGGCACGTGCACCTTCCGCCGACCACTGGCGACAACATCGATGTACTGTGGAGACCTCACGCCCCACGTGTTGAGCAATTCGGCGGTACGTCCACCCGGCCTCCCGCATGCCCACTATATCCCCTCGCTCAAAGTCCGTCAACTGCACATACGGTTCACGTCCACGCTGTCGCGGCATGCTACCAGTGTTAAAGACTGCGATGGAGCTCCGTATGCCACGGCAAACTGGCTGACACTGACTGCGGCGGTGCACAAATGCTGCGCAGCTAGCGCCATTCGACGGCCAACACCGCGGTTCCTGGTGTGTCCGCTGTGCCGTGCGTGTGATCATTGCTTGTACAGCCCTCTCGCAGTGTCCGGAGCAAGTATGGTGGGTCTGACACACCGGTGTCAATGTGTTCTTTTTTCCAGTTCCAGGAGTGTATTTACCTTAATAGTGTTCAAAAGTCATAATATATATGTCAGTTCATGATATCCAGTCTTACACATTTACTGTCTCTGTCCAGATCATCCGCTCTCAAAACTCCACCATCTCATTCCCCACATCCACCACTGCTGGCGGTTCACCTCCAACTGCGCAATGCTACGCGCTGTTAACAGCCAACTGCCCAACACTGCAATAGCCAACAACAATGCAAACCAGCCACAGACTGCACACAGCACAGCCAGTGATTTTCACACAGAGCGCTACGTGGCGTTACCAATATAAAAACCTAAACAGCCTACTTACATAGCCCCCATGCTCCCACCAAAAAATTTTACAAATTGTTTTGGGCAGTGGCCAATACAGATTTGAAAAAATTTTTCATAATTACAATAAAAGAAATCAAATGCACACACTTATCGATACAATGTTAGTCAAAAGCTAAAATTTTCTCACAGTTCATAAAGACAGTCCAGATCGTTCATCACAGTAAAATTGCAGTGTTTTTCTCAAAGTCTGAGCAGTAAAAGAAAATGTACACAGAAGTAGTGGATTTCCATGCAGACTTGAAGAAGTAGTGTTGTCCTTCCAACGGAAACACAGTGCTAACTCTTGACATGCAGACAGGTAATTGGCCACAACAGAGCAAACCCACAGCAGAGTCATTCGAAGTTTTGAAGAATATTGGTAGGTAGGTCATCACAGAGCAGACCCACTATAGTCTTGGTAGAGAGTATGGTATTGGTGGGCCACCAGAGGTGCAGACCCACTGCAGTCCTTGTAGAAATAATGATATTGGTGGATCATCAAAGGTGCAGACCCACTTCAGTCCTTGTAGAGACGGCCAGCAGCCATCTGTTGTGACTCTGCAGGTGCACAATCACCATCAAAGTGTCTTGTACTATATAACAAGTCCATAAACCACCACTTGTGCACTCACAAAGTTTTTGGAATTATCCTTAGAACCAGCAATGCTGTTAATCAGTCCCTTGCTGAATTATTAACACACGTCTAAACACTAACAGTCCCTACTTCTCACATATTGTTCATATGCTATGACCAACAGAAACGTGTGCAGTGAAATGTAACTTACAAGTTACTTAATTTGATGAACTCGTGTCAATTACAATTTTATAACATAAGAATACAATAACAAAGGTACAAAATACATCATTAAAGAATATAGCAATACAGATAACATTTGTAGTAATAGGGGCGTTACAAAAGAATAGAAATAAACATCTACATCAGTGTTACAAGAATTATGACATAAGTAAATACATAAAAGGACTGAATAACTTTCAAAACATGTACTTCACATATGAGCATTAGAACAGAACAGAATAAATAATGTCTAAACATCTTTACAAAGAAAATAACATATTATTAGAAAAATTCTACAACATAACTCGTGTCAGCTAAACACATAAAGACAGGAAGAACACAAATACACAAGGTACACAGACACATAGTGGAATAACACAAAGGACAGGTCAGGGTTTGGTTTAAGTGTGACATTTGGTACTGCAGTCCAACCTAAAACTTCATTTCATAGATGTTTCCTCTTATTTCACTTTATTTTAATACCTTGTCAATGCATTTCTTCCAATTCCTCACAACTCACTCTCTTATATAGTCTACCCCCTCTTAAGCTAACTTAAATCTACTGAGCTCAGATATATATACTAAGGGATGAGGCAATGGAGCAGCAGAAAACAATTAACACAAACACCAATGACAAAAAATGCAAATTGGCACAGCTAGCAGCAGTAAATCTAAATTAGCAAAGCAAACGCAATATTATAACTAATATAAGGCAATGTGCAGCAAACAAGAAAAATAAATCAATAGTAAAACTGGCTTAACAGAGTAATAGAAAGTGAAATTCAGCAGCATTATGCCTGGCAAACAGCAGCAGCAAATGCAACAACTAATATCTAAACATGACAAACCCACAAGCAGAAAAAATAGTACACTAAAGACAACAATGCAGATAAGGGAAATGTCTATTCACATCTTAATGTATATGTAATTAAAGTGGTGCACCACAAAAACTTATTCTACAAAAAATATTACCAAGTACATGAAAAGAAAATTATGTATGCAGTTACTGTTATTACTCCCTTCTTATTGTTCTTTCCTTTCCAAGTGCTCCTTTTTCGAAGAATGTGGATCACAAAATTATTATTTAATAGATCTGTTTACAGAAAGTGTTCACATTAGCAAATGCATTTAATTTTATTTTATATAACCAATGCTGCAACACAGCTGGAAACCAGATATCGAATGAAATATGCAGCTATGTACAAAGTAAAGCATAAAAACATCATTCAATAGTCATGTGGCATTTCATAAGTTAGTAGAAATACTCTCAACTTTCGTAGAAAGACGCTTGTCATAATCAGGTGTGCAGATGTAAGTATCTTTCCAAGTAAAAAGCGTGTCGTATTTGCGATGCTTTCTACAAAGGAATGTCATTAGCGAGGTTAATGACCTCTCCTTTTTTTGTTGTACCTCTGAATGGCATGGCTTTTTTTTTTTAGGTGACTGTCGCATAGCTTGACGCCTACAGTGCATTACGTCAAGGGCACATAGTTTTCTTACCGAAATATTTACGTCAGATTCCGCTACAGTGGCAGTTTGATACAAATAAGATTTCAGAAGTCGAAATATTTGCGTTACAAATCTGTAGAAACAAAATCTTATAAATATAACAATGTCCACAAAATTTTCGCCGGCATAGTGATACATTCACGCATTTGCACACATTTCATAACTCTTAAAGTACGATTCTTGGTTTCCAACAGCCTTTTTCACATGTCAGAGTCCCTAACCACTACTCGTTATTTCTTACCTTATTACACATACACATATTCGCCGACACTTCTTCAATATTTCATCATAATAAATACATAGCATAATCAAATTCCTCATATAGCATCAGCTTATTGATCATAAACATACCTCAACAGCAAAATACACATTTTCATCATAATAATATCATAAAAACTCAGCCAAATCTCAAAAACGTCGTAATTTTCTGCAATAATTTCAAAACCTAAAGAAAATTCTCTGCTCATTTCAATAGTGTCATCTACCTCCAACATACTTTAAAAATCGTGATCCCATACCAAATATATCATTCAAAGCTCTCATAGTATCACAATGGTTCCGAAAAAAATATGAACAGTTCACAAAGTACAAACAAAATACAATTTCATAAGTGTGAAGTTATCCAGCTGTGTAATTACGTAAACATCGGTCACTGATGTAGCAACATAAATGTTTGTCTCTCTCAGTTAAATGATCAGATAGCTGTGTAATTTATGTGTTAGAGAAATATGGTACTGATGTGTAAAGTTGTATAAGCAAATACCATATTAGCTAGGGCTCCTTGTGCTTGCCAGACACATAGTACACAATGTAGGCGTGTACCCCCTGAGCATTGATGTAATTATACCCTCAGGTGTTACAGATTACAGCAATGGAATGAAATGTATCACGGAAAACTTTCTTTGTAATTCAAAAATCTTTAAAAATAAATGTTTTAAGTACAAAATTAATCACTCAAATGCGTGTCCTGTAGCGCTAAATGTGCGTCTTGCTGTAAGATAATTCTGTGGTAGTGTCGTAGTTATCGTCCTCTGTAAGCAAAGTTCTGCTGAAGTCAATGTACTCACTTCATCATAAACAAAAGTGAAATGCTTTGCGTATAGATATCGTAGTTATTATGCTTATTGCCGTGATGAAGAAAGTACTGTACGGTAACGTATTGTTGTGCTACGAAAAAGCATGTCTCATTGTAGCTATACCACAAAAGTTACTACTAAAACATGTTTTGCTTTCCAGAATAATACATAAAAACTGTGCAGATATAAAACAGATACACCGCAAAAGCAACAATTTAAGTTGTGTCACACAATAGTCGCGTCGTGATATAATCGTGTAGCTGTCAAAGAAACCAAATACTAAGTCATCTTTAATCTCACAGAAAGTACTTCAAATAAAGAATGTCTTTTCAACTAAACCAAAATGTTGCATTAAAATCTCATTAGCAGTATATGTTCTAAGTATGTAAGCCTTATAGTCGTTACATAATCGTGCAATTAACAAGCAAGAATGTACACACACAATAACACCGTGTCCTCTGTTCACTATAACAATGCATTCGTAATTTCTGTTTAAATAAGTTCTCTTGGTTCTTGACTAGATATTTAACTTCAAACATTGTTGCATGTTAACAGATTCTAAGTCTGACAAAGCATACTAGTAATGTAAAGTGAAAAATTTTATACCAAAGACTAAGTTAAAAAGCAGATTATCTCTCAATAAACGGTTTTCCATGTGAAATGTGGTGCAATCTTTTAGCCTTTCTAGTGCGGAGAGTTTCAACTTCAAAGCAATTATCATGTTGTATACATCGGTAAGGAATACTGGAATTTTTCTCAAGGTTAACGTCTATGTTATTTTTCTCTGAGCCAGGCATCGCACGTGGCTGCCTGTGGTGCGAGTCATTGTCTTCTCTTTGTTGGCACGCGTCGTTATTAGGATTGGGAGACCTAACTCCTACAAATTCACCTTGTCGAGAGGGCCCTGCCCTGTTTGAATCCCGCCAGTTCTGATGCAACTCAGGTCTGTCGTTATGATGATATCGTCTGTCGTCATGTCGGTAGATTCCATAGTTTCTTTCTTGTCAGTCACGTGGTGGAGAATTTCTCCCTGAATCGTAACTGTGCGCTGGACCATTGCGTCTGAAGTTATTCTGTCTCCTTTGATAATAATTGTTTTGGTTACCATATTGTCTGTTTCTCTGATTTCCTCTGTGATAGTCATTACCGCGGAGAGGTGATCTTTCCCTGTAATTATTACTACTCTGCCAACAGTTGTCATATGGGTGGTGTCTGTTTTGGTCACAATTTACGTTGTAAGAATAGCCTTGTTGTGTCCATTTTTATTTCTGTCATCGCGGGATTGTGACGGATGTGACCTGTAATTGTTGTGCTCCTGTTTTCGCGTTCCGCGATTGTCAGTGTCAATTTCCAATTCTTGTAACAGTCCCTGAAAAGCTTCAATTGTGTCTTTGCAACGTCCTGCCAATATAATATGTCGTAAATGTTCAGGCAATTTGATTAAGCAAATGTGGATGAGTTCTGATGGGCTGTATGGGTTCGACAGGAACTGATTCTTGTGCAACATGTCTCCAAAATATTTCACAAGACTGGAAAATTCAGATTGTTCGAAATGTTTCATCATTATGATGCTATGTTTTACTCGGCCTTGTGTGGCTTTGAGACCAGTATGCTGAGAGGAAGGCATGGTAAAATTCTCCTTCACTGTGGCAATCGTGAATGACCGATCGCATTCTTACAGCTGGTTCATTCTCTAAGTAGCCACACATAAATTCTAATCTGTGCTCTAATCACCAGTTGGCAGGAAAACAATGAGAGAATTGATGAAGCCACGCTTGTGGATGAATGTCGTTGCCGGAATTCTTAAATGTTTTGAATTTACGTGTAGTAATGAACAGCTTATAGTCACAATCATCGTGTCGGAAAGTCGTGTCGGCGGTTCCATCTCAAAATTCGGTGCACCTTGCCAATTTCTTTCATAATTTCCGAAATGCCCTGTGTTATTATTTTGTGGCTTTTCCGTATTTCTAAGTCCCTCTTCCCGTGTTGGAGCGCGAGTGTCCTCTGAAATATGTAATTCTTGTATTACTTGTGCTAACTGATCTTGTACTTCCCGGATTTTTCTTTTGTGTTGCGTATTAATTTGATTCTGATTTTGTTTGAATTTTCTTAATTTATTCATACTCTTCTGTGTCAGTGAAGGCTACAGGTCTTGTGTCATTCAGATCATCATCCACCTCTGTAGATAAGTTAGTGAACTGATCCGAAAGCTCGGCTACTTTCTCCGATAGTGAACTTATTTCCTCAGTGTGTTTTTCTGAACCTAGTTTCAGAGTGTCCATTTGTGTTGAAATCGTATCTAATGTGTCCTTTAAGTTTTCCTGAGTTTTTGCAAGTTGCGTAACCGAATCGGTAGATGCAACTGAGTTAATTTTAGCTTGCAAGGTCTCATGATTTTCATGAACAATAGTTTGTAGTTCTTTTATGGCTGCTTCGTGATTCTGTAATGTATTTTCATGCCGCGAAAAATTAGGTTGGAAATGCTCACAAATTTGTGTTTTTACGTCATTACAGACTTTTTGACATTTCGATTCGTTTTTATGTAACTCAGTAGTTAAATCTTCACGTGTTTGTTCAAGTGTGGTGTCTAACTTTTGAAGATTTTGTTCCATTGTGTCTAACTTTTGTAGCCTTTGTCCCATTTGTTGCAATAACTGTAATAATAATGCACTGGCGTCTGAAACATGTTCCTCAGTGCTATGCGGCAGCGCATTTGAACCGGCAATATTCGCATTTTGAAAAGCAGAAAATGTGTCTTGATTTATTTGGGGAAACGGTGAGGACGCAAAACCTGAATCTACAGTATTTGCAAGATTGTGTCCTGTCATTTCGGATTCCTTAGACGAGCTGTTGCCGACCGATCGATCGATAATGCTTCCCTGTTCATTAATTGTTTCACTGCCTACACCATTATTTGCAGCCCGCTCCATTTCCCTATGCACAATTACCAAATTACTACTTTGAACATTAGTTAATTCATTACTCGGCGGCGCTAACACACTGCTTTCGTCTTCACTGTCATTTCTCAGTTTACTTTGGAGCCTAGTATTACGTTTTTCACACGCCATTATTGTCTCAATATTTCAGACGACAACACAGAAAAGCACAATTTGAAGAGCAAAATAAGAAAACACATTAACATAGCATTGAAAATAATATCTCGTTAATTGCTAGTGCAGCTGCGAAATACTTGGTGCAAATCTACCTGCATGCCACAACTGTTTTACTGTACAACAATGAAAGACTGCAACTACAAAGGAGATTCTCTCTACAATTACGCGTTAGCAATAAACAAAAGCTACAATAACTACACAAACTACAAGAAAAAATCAGAAGATTCCAGTGAGGTATCCTAGGCTAAGGGTCGACATATGAAACGTCTCTTAGAACAATTATACCTGACTGTGCTTAAACTGACACACAATATTTTTAGCGCAACGCAATCTGACTTTCAAAAATCCCTACAAAAGAATGGCCCTGACTAACATTAACCTATACGTTTCACAAATCACTTATCTCACAAACGTCTTCGTTACTCGAACTACTGCAATACAGCGAGCGCCACTACTGCCAGCTAAATAAAAGATTCAAACTACTGAAGGCACTAACTACTGATAGGCATAGTTAGCAAATGAAAGATTTTGATAGAGAACAAACAATGTATTTACCTTAATAGTGTTCAAAAGTCATAATATATATGTCAGTTCATGATATCCAGTCTTACAAATTTACTGTCTCTGTCCAGATCATCCGCTCTCAAAACTCCGCCATCTCATTCCCCACATCCACCACTGCTGGCGGCTCACCTCCAACTGCGCAATGCTACGCGCTGTTAACAGCCAACTGCCCAACACTGCAATAGCCAACAACAATGCAAACCAGCCATAGACTGTACACAGCACAGCCAGTGATTTTCATACAGAGCGCTACGTGGCGTTACCAATATAAAAACCTAAACAGCCTACTTACAACACCCAAAATGGGAATGCTCCTTAGGAAGAAGAATTTAAATGTGCTTACATCCATTGCATAACCGTTTTGAGATAACATTATGCCAGTTAAAATCTGTGATCAACCGGATTGTCAGGAGCGGTTAGAAAAGGGATGATCCATAATGACATGTGGGTCATTTAACTACTATTTACGTAATAAATTCTTCGAGATCGTCACTGTGAGACCCAGTGTCACGGTAAAGGTACTGTTTCTCCTACATGGGACTGACAGTGTGATGGCAGGAAGAATATTGGAAAGAAACCGACAAGGTAGGACTGTATATCATTTTGAAGAAATGTAGATATCCTGTAGATATACCATGTAAAGTGGAATTTTCCGACGTTAAAATGGATATTGTAATGGAAATGCTGTGAGGGATATTGCAACAGCTTTGTGTAGATGACTATTACCTTTTGGGTTTGGACGTAACACAAGAATTTATCGGGATTTTTAATGACATAGAGATGTGTTACTATCTAATATCAAACCACGACCTCTGCATGCAAGGAGACTGCCAGGGAAACTGCAGTGTGATAGTGAACAACGATAAGAAAGGTGGGATTGACTGTTTGACGTGATTGGGCTATAACTCTAACGATATATAACAAATTTATAAATCAAATCACAAGCATGGTAGCTAATAAAACTAGCGGTAGCCACCTTATGAATTTTATAAAGTGTCCAGGCATGAGAATACAACAGACTTTTACGTTTTTCTTTGATAAACAATATGGTATTACCAGGTTTGAGGTTACAATATACAACTACAGTATTTTTCCTTTAAAAATTGTCAGTTTCCTTAACGATTAAAGTATTCAGTAGTAAAGCCGTTTTATAAAAAGGGAGTAAAGGATAATGTAGAGAATTTTAGACCTATTTCCATGTCATCAGTGTTTGCTAAAGTTACTGAAAAGTCTGTTTGTAAGGATAATTAATCATTTTATTTCACATAATTTGCTATCAGATATACAGTTCGGTTTTAGATGTGGTTTAACAACTGAAAATGCTATATTCTCTTTTCTCTGTGAGGTACTGTATGGACTAAACAAAAGTGTTTGGACGCTAGGCATCATTCTTGATTTAACTAAGGTGTTTGATGGTGTTGATCACAAAATATTGCTCCAGAATTGGACCATTATGGGAAACGGGGTGTAACTCAGAGTTCGTTCACCTCTTACTTTAACAACAGACAGCAAAAGGTCGTTACCCACAGTGCTGAGAATGGCTATGATGTAGGTTCTAAGTGGGATACAGCCAAATGGGGAATGCCCCAGGGATCAGTGTTGGGGCCACTCATGTTCCTTATTTGCATAAATGATATGCCCTATAGCATTACAAGTGATTATAAAATATTTCTGTTTGCTGATGACACTAGCTTGGTAGTAAAGGATTTTGTGTGCAACGTTGGCGCTGTTCGAAATACTGCAGTTCATGACGTAAGTTCGTGAATTGTAGAAAATAAACTAACACTAAATCACAGTAAGACTCAATTTTTGCAGTTTCTAACAGACGATTTAAAAAAAGCCGACGTTTTAATTTCACAGAAATGGCATATGATTAGTGAAACTGAACATTTCAAATTTCTGGAATGTACTGACACGTTCCATGACCTTGGAGATTTGCTCCTCAGTTTGGTCTTCCGGAGCTAGACGTGTAAAATAAAAATAAAAAGCTAATGGATCATGCATCTGACACTGTGGAAAACTGTTTAAGAGTATATTAGACATGAACATACAGTATTTACAAAATGCCCTACTATACTCATGCCAATCTTTTTTGTGTGATTTTAGTTATCGCATAACTTACAAAACAGCTGCTGTTTGGTGTTTAACAACATTCTGCAGTCTGTCTATGGGTGTAGTACAAATACCCAAAAACTGACTGGTGTGCAACTAAGGCTCCCAGACCCTGAATACCAAGGAAAGCTTATGAACTATGTTCTATCTCCATAGAGTTTAAATTATCCACCTGTACAGTACATTTAAATTCTTAACACAGAGTCCATTAACGACAATATAAGTATATACGCAAGTGTTATATTAAAGAAGTAGAAACATATTTTTCTCGATTTAGGACACTGTTCTCTACAGTTCCATCAAATATAGATATTGCCGGTTTAGGTCTGGTACCCAGAAACAATGTTATCCCACAAGTTTTAATAAAAAGAACCAACGTGTCGAACAGACATCAACGAGTCCCTTTTTAATAAATTACTCCTTTAAGTGCACCAAATGTGTTTTGTGTACGAAAAAGAGAACTGGAAATGGAAGACATCAAATTAAAGAAACGAAAACTGAATGAAGTATATGGCAGAAACATCTGCCACAAAGGACCAATGTAAACTGCAACTGGAAAAAGAAGAAGCTGTTGCAGATGTACAAGTAGAGTTTACATATGATTTTAAACACAGTGTGTGGAGAAATCTGGATACTAGTGAAAAATGTAAGATACCTTCGTTTAGTGTTAAAAGCGAAGTAGGCCAGCCGGGGTGGCCGAGCGGTTCTATGCGCTACAGTCTGGAACCGCGTGACCGCCACGGTCGCAGGTTCGAATCCTGCCTCGGGCATGGATGTGTGTGATGTCCTTAGGTTAGTTAGGTTTAACTAGTTCTAAGTTCTAGGGGAGTGTTGACCTCAGCAGTTAAGTCCCATAGTGCTCAGAGCCATCTGAACCATTTGAAGTTAAGTAGCAACACATTGGAGTAGTGACCGAAAATGACGGATTCGAGCACATTTACTATTCTAAAGGGGGCGCGAAAAAGCTCCTTATTACGTTCCACTCCCATTCAGATCAGCTTAAAAAGGATGGTTACATTGTATCTAATAGTCGGGAATTCGACAATATGCACGCAGCAACAGAACAGCCGTTTATGGAGTTTAAAAATGATAGAATAACTACATTTAATGTATATTCTTTTGCGAAAGTTGTCAACTTTAAATTTTGTACAGAAATTCTACCAGACTTCGTAGGAAAGAAGTGGAACTCTTTAACACTAATGTATCTCGTGGAAGAATTCCAGCATGGGACAGAACTAACTGTTGAAACCATGAACTGTATTTTAAGGGAAAAAATTAGATGTGTATTGGAATTCGAGAACATTCGGTCCGGCACACAGTTTCAATCTGCCAGGAAGTTTCATACCTTCTTTGTACTTGCCAATTATTGGCTGGAGAAAGAATTAGAACTTTCCAATGTAGATTTAAATTGTAAGAAAAAGTTAAACTGGAAGTTATTAAGCCTACACTGTGCAAACATAAAAAAGAGTTGTTTTCTGTGTGTACTTGTATAATTTGATAAAGATTTTGCACAAGAATATTTGTTTTGGTATTCTCTACCTTGCCAAAATCCCTAATAAAAGTCTCTTATCTACGATGATTTACGTGTATGGGGGGAAGAAGCTATAGAAAATGCGAAAGCAAGGTTAACAGATTGCTTTGAACACAGATAGATATTAGCATTTTACTGTAAATAGGAATGGTGAGTAGTCATGTGTTGAAGTACTGGTGGAAAATGTTGGAAAAGAGTGCGTTTACTGCGTTAAGAAACACACGAAAAAATTTTGATTCCACAGCTCCACTCACATCTGCATCTGCTTAGATGTTGTGTGCCAAACAATATAACAACCGTTGCAGACATTAAAACAACTGGAATAACAGTTTTTAACTATAATTCTTTTGCGAAATAAAATGTTAACTTAAAATCGTGCCTAGCTATACATAGTTGGAAGCAAAGGGCTTTAGAGCAGCCTGCCGTCGTATTTCAATCGGTAGCCTCCCTGCATACGTTAAAATGCAAATCTGTGTGCCGTGTTTTGTAGTTAGTGCATTGCGGTGATAAACCCCTAAGAGTAAGGCTAATGTGATATGAATACGAAAAAAAAAAGAAAATTGGACATGTAGGACTCCGAAGTCAAGAAACGAGAACTAGAGTGGCGTAGACATCTGCCATAAATGATCGAAAAGCGGCATCATTATCGTGTGACCAGCTTATACGCTCTTAACAAGTAATGTGTTAAGCAACATCACGATCGTTGACCATCTTATAAGCTCTTAAAAGGTAATACATTAAATCTGCTCGACACTTTGGCTTCAGTAGGTATCTATATCTTCACCCACAAGACATCCAGGTTTCTAGAGTGGCGCAGTGGTTAGCACACCGGAGTCGCATTCGGGCAGACGACGGTTCAAACCCGCGTCCAGCCATCCTGATTTAGGTTTTCCGTGATATCCCTAAATCTCTTCAATAAGATGCCAGAATGGTTCCTTTGTAAGAGCACGGCCGATTTCGTTCTCCATCCTTCTCTCATCTAATGGGACCGATGAAATTGCTGTTTGGTCCTTCCCCAAATCAGCCAACCAATCAGGTCTCTAGAAATGTATAGCAATTCTTTGCACTCTTTTTACTAGATTTTCTCCTTATTCTTGACACTAACAAGGAAAAGCGCGGAAAAGGTAGTGCTTTTGCAGCTATAATAACCGCAAATGGTCATATGTTGGAGTGCTGATCGAAAATATGTCTGAATCGATACCATTTACTGCATTAAGGGGCATACAAAGCGACGCAACAACTTTTTTTGTAGAATTAAAAACCGATGGAATAACAGCTTTAACGATGATATGGAAGCACTTCACAGCAGCTCGCTGTCATATTCCAGTGGGTGTCTTCCTCTGCGTACAATAAAATGCCAGTCTGTGTGTAGTGTTCTGCAGTTCGGCTAATGGAGTAATAAGCCCCTAAAAGCATGGCTAATATGTTATTCATACGAAAAAAACTAAAAATACTGACAAGGTACTTTTACACGCTCCAGTTTCCCAGAACCAATTTTCCATCTACTCGTTGAATCGAAGGTTGTGTGTAAAACAACACCTATGTCTCTACGCAAGTGTTATATTAAAGAATCAAGAGAGACCTATTTTTCGCCACAGTACCATCAAGCAAGGTTATTTCGTCGGTGTTAAGAAAAAAAATAACAAGTGTGTCAAATGCAAAATATCGTCTCTCTAGCAGTAGATATGGAGTGGTTTTAACTGCAGTCTTAGCTGGAAATGCTCTACGCAATGTGTTTAATGCGTACACAGAGTTTCATCAGGCTTTTAGCAGATGATGCTGTCGTATACGCTAAAAAGCTGTAGTCAAATGCAAGAACTCCTGCAGAGTATCGACCTTGTGTTACGGCACAGAATAGTAAGGGATAGAAATTAGAAAAAATATTTATCAAAACTCACTCACACCAGCAACGGACACAAGTCTCACCGTTCAGGTAAAGACCTGCCGATTTTTACAAGGGAAGCGCCAGTACAAGCGAGTTCTCTTTTCCTACAGCTTTCCTCTGCAGCTCAGTAGCATAGCACATGTTAATGCTTAGACTATACCCACTTTAGCACAAGCCAGTCACGAGTTGGAGCTCGGCATTCGAAGCTGGGAGGCAGCTCCCCTGCTCTGTTGACCAACCAGCGACTTTAAAAATTAGTTGGGAGAAAAGGAAAAAAGATTCAGCTTCACGCCCACTTTCCCACGCGTTTACGCCGTGTCTTTGCTAAAAGCATGACTTGGTTGGAACCACAGCCCTCCATAAAAAGACCGTTATCTCCCCTGTTGTGTGCATTTCGAACTTTCCAAAGAACGGCCATAGACTCGCTAAAAGCATCATGCTTTCACAAATATGTTTTGTAGCAGAGTCTGGATGCCTGGGCGCCACTGCCCTGTCACACAGAATTCGTAGAAACTCTCAGTCGTCTCATCCACTTTCTACCTAACAAGGGCGCCGGCTGATGTGGCCGAGCGGTTCTAGGTGATTCAGTCCGGAACCGCGCTGCTGCTACGGTCGCAGGTTCGAATCCTGCCTCGGGCGTGGATGTGTGTGATGTTCTTAGGTTAGTGAGGTTTAAGTTGTTCTAAGTCTAGGGAACTGGTGATCTCAGATGTTAAGTCCCATAGTGCTTAGAGCCATTTGAACCTAACAAAGGTCCATACCCTACTTTATTGCCAGCCATCGGCCCTACTCAACCTACCTGGGTGCGACCGCCGATCGACCGGCGCTACCCAAAGTGTCTGCACAATGAGACCGGGGACTTGGCTGTCGGCAAGCATTTTCACCCAAGTTCCGCAGAGGAAAAGCTTCCTTCAGCTCTCAGCCACCGTACGCTTTTACTGCAGTCAAATAACTCGGCACCCTCTCTTTTCAAACGCAGGTAAAGCCTACCGCTATGCCTTCACTAGATCACACAAGCAAGAGCATTAACTACTGCCAAACATTTCATGATATGAATCGTCAGACCATATGAGATATAGCAACCAAGTAATAAAGATCATCATCCCTAAGAACATTAAGCAGCATGACACCATATCAAAAGTGAGAGTGCCCTGTAATCTCTCAGGCTCGCTTTTAGTGCTGGGGCTGAAAGGTTTAAGGTGCATATGTAGGTGTTGACACACGTCAGTGAGGGGTACTATGCAATTCTCGGACTCGATTTTCACGGTGTATGATAGAACTTGGTGGAAATTTGTGTTTTGCTAAGGGAGAGAGCTGCCAGTGAAACAATGTTACATGGTGCACCTGTCATGAAGGTGATACCTTCTATACTGTGTACACCTACAGTAAAGTTTACTTCATGGGATAATGTAACATCACACACAGGAAAATTGATCTAGGTTAGTGTAGGCACAGATGTTCTGAAAGAGTTATTGTGCATGGTAGAACCACTGCCACGCAACGAGGAGTTAGCTAAGTCAAAGTGTGTGGTACACAGGAGTGTAGGCAGCACTACAGATGTAGATGGAGAGTGTATGGTTCCCATATGTTCGGACAATTTTAGTATTGACGAGGTTAGTCTGCAAAGGGCATAATGGTTGCCAATTTGAGTTTCTTGAGAAGACAATATTAATAAGTCGAGTGACCATCACAGCCACAAGCATATGGTTATCACTACGTGATCAAGTCAAACACTTACAAGGAAAAGATGTAAGTAGGCTGTTTATGTTTTCTTATTGGCAACGTTACGTAGCGCTCTGTATGAAAATCACTGGCTGTGCTGTGTGCAGTCTGTGGCTAGTTTGCATTGTTGTCTGCCATTGTAGTGTTGGGCAGATGGATGTGAACAGTGCGTAGCGTTGCGCAGTTGGAGGTGAGCCGCCAGTAGTGGTGGATGTGGGGAGAGACATGGCGGAGTTTTGAAATTTTTAAGGCTGGATGTCATGAACTGATATATACATTATGACTTTTGAACACTATTGAAGTAAATACATTGTTCTCTATTAAAATCTTTCATTTGCTAACTATGCCTATCAGTAGTTAGTGCCTTCCGTAGTTTGAATCTTTTATTTAGCTGGCAGTAGTGGCGCTCGCTGTATTGCAGTAGTTCGAGTAATCAAGATTTTTGTGAGGTAAGTGATTTGTGAATGGTATAGGTTAATGTTAGTCAGGGCCACTCTTTTGTAGGGATTTTTGAAAGTCAGATTGCGTTGCGCTAAAAATATTGTGTGTCAGTTTAAGCACAGTCATGTACAATTGTTCAAAGGGGACGTTTCAAAGGTAGGGAAGTCATAGGAGCTTCATTGTTTAGATTCACAGATTTGTTCATCGAGTGGGTCCATTACCAGCAATGTCTATAACATAGCATAGGATACCAACAGGAAGCAACAGTCCAGAATATAAAAACCATACAGGGGACCAAAGCAACTGCAACCTTTGATGGGGAATTCATTGACCAGCAACTGGCCGATGGAGTTATTGAGGATGGTGATAATACATGGAGTTAAAACGTTGTCATTGTGCCCCAAAAGTCATCAGATGGACAAAGAAACACAGGTTCTGTTGCTGTTATCTCTTCTTAAACACAAAGACTGTCACCAATGTGTATCCCATCCTGAACATTTCAGACACCTTGATAATCTGAGTCAGTGTGTAGACTTCTCGATCATGGATTTGAACAGTGACTATCACCTACTTGAAGTAGTTTCATAGTTTTGTATCCCGCCTGGAAGGCGGCTCGTGGGTCTGCTCCTGAAATCTGACAAAGAGGCTGAATGAAGGAAGCGACTAGGAGCAGGTTAGGTAAAGCACATCGGTACTGCAAGTAAAGTAAAAGAGGTTTTTACTGGTGTATGAACATATATAAATGAATATGTACAATATCTTTGGTACAGGTGAGCACGTAGGTGCGAAGCCGTGGTCCAGATAGAAAGTCTCAATAGCGAGTTAAGCTAAAGCGATGGTTCTCGGACGTCTGCTCTTCATGAACTGAGCGAAAGTGGAGCGACGCTCGCAGAGCTGCGCAGCGTCGGTTAGAGGGCGCTGTCGTCGGTGTGGATCGTCCGCTCTCGTAGTGCCTAGCTATGCTGTGGGATCGGAACTGTCGATACCACACAAAGACTGGCCAAAGACAGCTTTCTCTACACTATAGAGACATTACCAGTATCATCAAATGCTGTTTGGACTGAAGAATGCACCAGCTGCATTTCAGAGACTCTTGGATGGAGTGCTTCAGAGAGCAAAACCTAGAAAATGTGTGGCATATCTTGATGACAAGTAGGTAAAAAGACGAGGGCTAGTAGAAATCCTTGGGTAACAGAAGAAATATTGAATTTAATTGATGAAAGGAGAAAGTATAAAAATGCAGTAAATGAAGCAGGCAAAAAGAAATACAAACGTCTCAAAAATGATATCGACAGGAAGTGCAAAATGGCTAACCAGGGATGGCTAGAGGACAAATGTAAGGATGTAGAGGGTTATCTCACTAGGGGTAAGATCGATACTGCCTACAGGAAAATTAAAGAGACCTTTGGAGATAAGAGAACCACTTGTATGAACACCAAGAGCTCAGATGGAAACCCAGTTCTAAGCAAAGAAGGGAAAGCAGAAAGGTGGAAGGAGTATATAGAGGGTCTATACAAGGGCGATGTACTTGAGGAAAATATTATGGAAATGGAAGAGGATGTAGATGAAGATGAAATGGGAGATACGATACTGCGTGAAGAGTTTGACAGAGCACTGAAAGACCTGAGTCGAAACAAGGCCCCCGGAGTAGACAACATTCCATTGGAACTACTCACGGCCTTAAGAGAGCCAGTCCTGACAAAACTCTACCATCTGGTGAGCAAGATGTATGAAACAGGCGAAATACCCTCAGACTTCAAGAAGAATATAATAATTCCAATCCCTAACAAAGCAGGTGTTGACAGATGTGAAAATTACCGAACAATCAGTTTAATAAGCCACAGCTGCAAAATACTAACACGAATTCCTTACAGACGCATGGAAAAACTAGTAGAAGCCGACCTCGGGGAAGATCAGTTCGGATTCCGTAGAAATACTGGAACACGTGAGGCAATACTGACCTTACGACTTATCTTTGAAGAAAGATTAAGGAAAGGCAAACCTACGTTTCTAGCATTTGTAGACTTAGAGAAAGCTTTTGACAATGTTGACTGGAATACTCTCTTTCAAATTCTAAAGGTGGCAGGGGTAAAATACAGGGAGCGAAAGACTATTTACAATTTGTACAGAAACCAGATGACAGTTATAAGAGTCGAGGGACTTTAAAGGGAAGCAGTGGTTGGGAAGGGAGTAAGACAGGGTTGTAGCCTCTCCCCGATGTTATTCAATCTGTATATTGAGCAAGCAGTAAAGGAAACAAAAGAAAAATTCGGAGTAGGTATTAAAATCCATGGAGAAGAAATAAAAACTTTGAGGTTCGCCGATGACATTGTAATTCTGTCAGAGACAGCAAAGGACTTTGAAGAGCAGTTGAATGGAATGTATGGTGTCTTGAAGGGAGGATATAAGATGAACATCAACAAAAGCAAAACGAGGATAATGGAATGTAGTCGAATTAAGTCGGGTGATCCTGAGGGAATTAGATTAGGAAATGAGACACTTAAAGTAGTAAAGGAGTTTTGCTATTTGGGGAGCAAAATAACTGATGATGGTCGAAGTAGAGAGGATATAAAATGTAGACTGGCAATGGCAAGGAAAGCGTTTCTGAAGAAGAGAAATTTGTTAACATCGAGTATAGATTTAAGTGTCAGGAAGTCATTTCTCAAAGTATTTGTATGGAGTGTAGCCTTTTATGGAAGTGAAACATGGACGGTAAATAGTTTGGACAAGAAGAGAATAGAAGCTTTCGAAATGTCGTGCTACAGAAGAATGCTGAAGATTAGATGGGTAGATCACATAACTAATGAGGAGGTGTTGAAGAGGATTGGGGAGAAGAGAAGTTTGTGGCACAACTTGACCAGAAGAAGGGATCGGTTGGTAGGACATGTTCTGAGGCATCAAGGGATCACCAATTTAGTATTGGAGGGCAGCGTGGAGGGTAAAAATCGTAGGGGGAGACCAAGAGATGAATACACTAAGCAGATTCAGAAGGATGTATGTTGCAGTAGGTACTGGGAGATGAAGCAGCTTGCACAGGATAGAGTAGCATGGAGAGCTGCATCAAACCAGTCTCAGGACTGAAGACCACAACAACATCTTGATGACTTAAATGTATTTGCAAAGGATGTGGAAGATCATGTGAAATGATTGCAAGAAGTTTCTAAACGACTACAGGTAGTACACCTAACACTCAGTGCTGATAAGTGCCATTTTGCTCAAACAGGAGTAAACTATCTGGGGCCATGCCAGTAGCCGCACTGTTTGTCATGGTTCGCACGGCTCCTCCCATTTGCGGTTTGAGTCCTCCCTCGGGCATGGGTGTGTGTGGTGTCCTTAGCATAAGTTAGTTTGAGTTAGATTAAGTAATGTTTAAGCCTAGGGACCGATGACCTCAGCAGTTTGGTCCCACAGGATGTAACCTCCCCCTCACTTACCGACCTTAATGACAGTGAAAAATGAAACCGCGTGTACCTAATGGGAGTTTTGGAAAAGCAATCGTCACCGAAGTTAACCTGTCGGTAAAGAGGGAGGAAAGGGTTACATCTAAATGAAAGGAAATGTGCTAATGAAACTGGTGGAAATTAATTTTGAAAAGGGGTAAAGTTAATAAAGAAAGTAAATGTGCAGCCGTTACGTTAACAATTAACTAGCGGTAATTATGTATTTGAGATTTGGGGGAAATCACGGTCGCCAGTCCTAAGGACAATTACTATAGTAACTGAAAAAGAAAGGTTATTACACATATAATTAGCACTAGAAGCGTGGCAACTGAAGGTTGACACGTGTAGTGTGAAAACTGAAAGTTTGTCAGAAGTAATAAATTTCGCTACACCCTGACTTAATTTAGCAAAAGAATTAATAAAACCGGAAAATCGAAAGTTAATTTAGTGACTGAAGTTAATAGTGAGCTTTCTTTCTGAAGCACATCGAAATTCAGTAAAATACGGTTAGTCTTGGACTACCTCAACAATCATTTCAAAAACTCCTTGAATCTACGCAATTTAGAAAGAAGAGATTTAACTTTGAACTTGAATTAAATGATTCTGAACAATTAACAATAGTAAAATTTAGTACGTACCAAGCTGAGCTGCAGTCACAGGTAAGCTAAAATACGGTAAAAAAGCTCGCACTCTTAATTCGTGCTTGTGTAATCTGAATATTGTAGCCAGCTATGAATGACTTATCTAATCTTTGAAATTAAAGCAGTGAAAACGAGTTAGCTATATTACTTTAATGCTGGCGTTTGAATTTCAACGACACTCGGGTTCATTTCGGAAAAGGAAGGGACTCTGCTTGGTAATGCAATTGGGACAATGAGCAACAAACGTTCATGCTAAGTTGCTGTAATTATAGTGACGAAAATGGAACAGTTTGAAAAGCTGAGGTCTGCCATACAGTTCTAAAACTTTACGTGCGTCCAGTCTTCCTTGTCGGTTGATTGAAGGTTTGAAGCCGTCGGTCGAGGAGGTGGCGACAGTCACTCATTGTCGGCCGTCGCTGTTGCAGAAGCTGGATGTTGGCGCGCCTTCTTCTCGACACGGTCACCAGACGAAACGGGCTCTTGATGTGCGCTAGTTAATGTTTCCCGTCCGCGACACCATGTCAGAAACTATCATCGCAAGTCGAGCGCAATTACATGCTGCCAAACCCCGAAAGCGCGGCAACTCGCGGGAGCGTCACACAACACACCTGCTCCACTCGCTACTCCAGCCAGACCCCTTCTCTCAGCCCGCGCTCCACGCGGCAGAGTTGTTAACACTACCAAAGATCCTACACACTTTGATTCTTCACACGACCTATCGACGTAATCGTTCGATAGCAGTTTTCCCTAGGCAAGACCCAGCGTAAAAATACAAATAATATTTACGAAACAAACCAATTATACATCGACATAAATGCATAAATATACAAATAGTAAAACAATTACAATATACAAAGAGACAGAAATGTCATATCTTGAGGTAACAAAGCAAGGAAAAAAAATAGTACAATAGATGGAAATAGGAGGATATGCATTTCCGGCGTTACAAGGAACTTATCACAAATTTCCAAACTATCTAGGACGTGTAATTAGCTAGGAAGGAGTAAGAACTGATCCATGGCTGATATCAGCACTTCATGATTTTGTACCATCACAGACTACAAAGCAATTATAGTCGTATTTAGGCCTCTGTAATTATTGTAGGAAATTCGTGGGGGATTTTGCACAAACTGCCAAACCTTTGAATCTAAGCATAGGAGTGAAATTCAAGTGATCAACAGAGTGTCAAGCTGCATTCGGGAAATTGAAACATGCTTTAGTATCAAGTCCTGTGCAGGTATTTCATGATTCTGTATAAATGTTCATCCTGACCTATGACGCTACCAATTCGGCAACTGGTTGTGTTTTGAACCAAATTGTGAACAATAAGGAAAATCCATTAGCTTATGCTTTGAGACAGTTGAGGACGATGGAACACAATTATTCAACAATGGAAAAATAAATGCTAGCTGTTATTTACGGTGTTACTTACTTTCGCTGTTACTTGTCGGACAAATATTTAAGATAGTCACTGATCATGCTTCTCTTAAGTATCTATTGGGAGTGAAAGGCCCTTTCAGTTGATTAACATGGTGGACACTGAAGCTAGGCGAGTTTAATTATGAAGTGATGCATAAACCTAAGAAGACACACACTAATACAGACATGCTAAGCATGAAAATTGGAGCTTTGCGAGCACTAGGCAAAAACTTGTACGAGTGACAGAAGGCACAAGCAGCTGACATAACCTGTCACACTTTTAGGTCATAAATGAAGTAATACAACAGGCACATGGTCACCTGCTGGCCTGTCATGGTGGATATAGAACAATAGACAGACGAGTAGCCCCAAAGGTTTGGTGTAAACCCCAAAAGTAAGATATTGAAAAGTTTGTAAAAGACTGTGTGCCATGTGCTTGAAGAGCAGACCTTAGTCACTGGTGTATGCTGTTACAAAGATTGCCAGAAGTGACAAAACCTTTTGCAATGCCTTGGCTGGATATTCTTGGACCTTTTAATAGTGCAGCAGTTGGAAATGATTATATTCTAATGATAATAGAACATTTCTCCCAGTTTGTAGCAACAACAGCGATTCTGGACCAAAAAACGAGCATAGTCACAGATGCGATGGTTAGTAATTGCATACTAACACTCAGCAGCTGGCCGGTGTGGCCGTGCAGTTCTAGGCGCTTCAGTCTGGAACCGCGTGACCGCTGCGGTCGCAGGTTCGAATCTTGCCTCGGGCATGGATGTGTGTGGTGTCCTTAGGTTAGTTAGGTTTAAGTAGTTCTAAGTTCTAGGGGACTGATGACCATAGATGTTAAGTCCCATAGTGCTCAGAGCCATTCAGCATTCCTTATACTATAATTACAGATTAGGATACAAATTTTGTGTCAGACCTCTTGAAGCAGTTGTGTCGCCCACTTCACATCTGAAAACTTCGCACTAGTCCTTCATACGCACAAGAAAATCATGATACCGAAAGAGTTCATCACATAATTTCTAAAATTTTAAGTCATTATATGAATAGTCAGCGTTATATATGGGACATGCACCTGCAATGTATTCTAAAGTACACTCTAGTACAGGTATCTCATCGTACAAGATGGTATCTGGTAGAAAGATGCCATCTTCTTTCGAGGTTCTGAAATCTAAGTTGGATGCTAATGTGGAATTGGTAAAAAAACTTCATGAAGCGACTGAGAGACGTTTGGCAGAGGGTCAAACGAGCAAATACAAAGGCACTCAAGCAGGGAAAGGTAGGGTAACGTATCGGGAAACTGCCGCAATATAGAGTTGGTCAGTGGGTTTTAGTAACAAACCTGTATACACCAAAAGGAAGGGAAAAAAGTTTTTAGCTAGGTAACTGGTCTGCATCAAGTGATAGAGATGACATTGCCAGTAAATGTGAATGTGCAGGTTATTCGTATAAGTCGAATCAAACCCTTAAGTGCAGTGCCATAGATTCCGACTCCACAGGTAGTGTAGAATAAATCTCTAAGAAGGTGAAGAGACCAGTAGCCCAAAATGTTCAGGATTCATTTAACATACCATACGTCTTATGACCACATGCTTAGTTTCCCTTTGTTTGTTGTGTATATGTTGACAATATTTCTGAACCATTGAAGTTGGTATTGATTTTTCTTTCGTTTTATGCTAAGTAGGTTAATGGCTCCACATTATGGTGGTGTTTTGTAATATTTTGTTATGCACCAACACTTCACAAGGAGGGGGAGGAAGTGATGAAAAATTCCTTTCTCTCAGTCAACGTGCCAATACTCACAGTAGGGAAATGGGTACAATTATGCACTAATGAATGCTAATAATTGTAGAAAACAGGAAAACTTACGCACTGATGCGCTAGAAAGAGTTAAGGGGTAGTCAACAGGAGAGTATCATGGTCTGTCCAACCTGAGTAGTCCGGGCTGTCATACTGGCACATGAGGTACAATTTTTCTGGGGAAACCTGAAGCAGCTGAGTGTCTTAAGGAAGTATTAACCCTTTATCTGTATTTTGGAAGAATGGGCACACACTGGATATATTCAGTATACAGTCCAGAGATTAAAATCTTGAGTTGTTACAAAAAAGGAAAGCCACAGGGCATGACTAACATGCAGTTAAAAGATAGCGCAAGACTAATAAATGGAATGGTTTATGACATAGCCAGAACAACATTTCGCCTAATAGCTGCAACCAGGGTCTGACAATGATCGTGTAAATACATCGTTTGCTGTTTGGGCAAACAAGCTGTTCGAGATACTGCCAGTCCAAAGCCTAACATTTTTAAACAATACTTTAAACCTGGATGCCCTTCACTCATAGACCATCTTATAGCGTAACACGGGACGGATTTACAATGCACAGATGTTACAATACATCTAACAGTACTGCGAGAAACAGCATAACCAGGTTATGAACATAGGCATTTCAGCTAGTAATACTGTAGCGATTCTAGTCGCCATTTGTCTAATTTACGTTTGCTACTATAGAAAAATGGTACAACTCCCGAAGTATCTGTGCATCAGTTACCTGTTGCTTGACTTAGCATTATGACAGGAAATGCTACGGAGTAATTAAAGTCGAATTATAGGTCTAAGCACTAATAAGTGAGTAGTGAACTGATTGGGAACTAAGTGACAACTTAAAAGGATTATAGCTTATGAAATTAACTTGAAATCAATAGCAAAGGTAGCTCATGGAAGGATAAAATTAACAGAACATGTAGTGAAGGGTAAAAATTTGGGATGAATTTTATGAAGGATGGGGGAATGTTACACAGCAAAATAGTAGTTAAGTCTAGAAATAAAAATTTTTTATAGCTGGCAGGGATGGCACTCAGTGGAATATATCAGCTAGCTATGCAACGGTTGCGTAACTAATGTCAACACTGGGGTGTGCCAAAGTACAAACAGACAGAGAGCTTGTTGCCTCATAGTGTGCAAAAGAGAGCGTTGGAAATGCCCGATTCAGCAACTAGACGACAGTACGGAAAACACACAATGCCCATCTCTAAGGAGGCTACATGTGGTAACTTCACCTAAGGATGCAAACTGTGCATAAAGGAACGCTCTGAAGTTAAACATCAGAACGGCCAAGAGCACTGACAGTCTCAGAAAATGGGAACACATTCAGTCACCCATATGGTGGAACCACATTACTGACTGCTGTATAAGACCTGCCTTCCGTTCAGTCATTCTCAGAGTTAGGCCACACCATCAGCATCACTGACACTGATGGAAGGTCAGCTCTGCTAGCTGCAGGATACTCTGGTGACTACAGTGAAGTGCCTACTGCTGCCACCACCTCGAAGTCCACTGTTACGAGTCCACTGTCATGGGTGTAGAGCAAACTTCAACTCTGTGAGCTACACTCCTGCCAGTCACAACGGTGACTGACTGAAGATAGCCGGCCCGGGTGGCCGAGCGGTTCTAGGCGCTACAGTCTGGAACCGCGCAACCGCTACGGTCGCAGATTCGAATCCTGCCTCGGGCATGGATGTGTGTGATGTCCTGAGATTAGTTAGGTTTAAGTAGTTCTAAGTTCTAGGGGACTGAAGACCTGAGAAGTTAAGTCCCATAGTGCTCAGAGCCATTTGAACCATTTGACTGAAGATAAGGGCTGGGCCTATCTTCCGTAAATGGAGATCTGATCTGCCTCTCTGCGAGCTGTTCAACTTGGGAGCAGGACGCCTGTGGCACCGCTCCTGGGCAGTATAAGTAACATCTTACTGGCTACATGCTGAGTCCACGTATTTGGGCTGTCCTTTATGTCACTGCTCAGTCTTCCGCCTACCTACTATCTTGACAAACCTCAACAGGAGCATGCGGATTACTGGGGCCGCCGGCCGGAGTGGCCGAGGGGTTCTAGGCGCTACAGTCTGGAACCGCGCGACCGCTAGGGTCGCAGGTTCGAATCCTGCCTCGGGCATGGATGTGTGTGATGTCCTTAGGTTAGTTAGGTTTAAGTAGTCCTAAGTTCTAGGGGACTGATGACCTCAGAGGTTAAGTCCCATAGTGTTCAGAGCCATTTGAACCATTACTGGGGCCAAGTGTAAGCCCAACTTCACTCATCAAGAGCACTGAGGCTCCAACAGCTCTCCACAGCCATGTGAGCTGTACTGACACACCAGCCGCCTCATCCTCCTGCAACGGAGCCTCAGCAACACCCTCACACAGTGCCTGAGCCTGCGGATTCCTCACTGAGCTCTGGCATCCCACCCTGCACTTTCGTACTGTGTGGTCTCAGCACGGCTGCTCTAAGGCAGCACTGGGAAAAAGACCAAGCCATAGTAAAACTCTCGTTAATAAATGGTTGTTAATTCAATTATGTCTTATTAGTGCCCCACGGCTTTTTCGCTTAGTATTTATTTTATATCTGACGTGTAAGTACTGCTTCTTTTTGTACTATTAATCAGTTTTCAATCTTCAAAGTGTATTTCTAAGCTTTTACATAAACAAAAAGTTACCATGTCTACTGTTGTCAAATAAAACTTTGTCTGTTAGTTCATGTAGTAAATGCTGTTCATCTTAAAATTCAGCTGTCTATATTTTAAATGTTAAGTAGCCTACTTTTATTTGCGGCTACTAGATGGCATTCTTGGTGTAATGTTCACCTGCCCGCACTTGCTAATGCGGGCGCCTCAGTCTGTTGCTACCTGTGGCTTTATATGTATGAGCAGCCCATAGTGGCTCGCCTTCCATGTATTCTTTGATTCAAATGGCTCTAAGCGCTATGGGACTTAACGTCTGAGGTCATCAGTCCCCTAGACTTAGAACGACTTAAACCTAACTGATCTAAGGACGTAACACATCCACGCCCGAGGCAGGATTCGAACCTGCGACCGTAGCAGCAGCGCGGTTGCGGACGGAACCGCCTAGAACCGCTCGTCCACAACTGCCGGCTCCATGTATTCTTTTTAAATTTTTGTGACTAAAGCATTTCTCGATTGATATTTACCTTATACGTGACATGTAAGTACTGTTTCTTTCTTGTACTGTTAGTCAGTACTTACACTTTTATATAAAAAAAATTTCCCAACAATTTGCACTTATGTTATAGGCCAATTTGAGTATTTAATTTCTCATGAAGGCACATTGAAACCTGGTCAAAAGACTTAAATTTTGTGACTGAGGGCTGTAACTGCTTTAACAATAATTACACAACTGCAGAAAAATCATTGGAAGCAGTCACATCCATAAAATGTCTAGGAGTATCCATACAGAACGATTTAAAGTGAAACAATCACATAAAACTAATCACAACAAGTCAGATGCCGGACTGAGATTCATTGGAAGAAACCTCAGGAAATTTAACTACTGGGGCTGAGTGGTTTCTATATCAATAATCCAACTATTTTTTCCTATGTAAACAAACTGGTCACTTTCCTGGGACGTTTATGCAAACAAACCAGACACTTCTGCTCTTATGTTATATTTATGTAAATCTAATCTATGACCTAGTCATCTTAATGGATAAAATTTATACATCAAGAATGGCCACTATTCTCCTCCCCATCTCCTTTAGGCCAGTTAAGTGATTAGAGGGTGATTCCGTGATAATACTACAGACTTTCAGGGATGATGAAGAAGGGTAAGTATAGCTGTCTGAGGTAAAGGACCGAGTCGAAATTTATAAATGAAAATCGTTCTGATCCACTAATGCAATCTCTTTGCGTTCCATATTTGGGGGGGGGGGGGGGGTAGTATGGACCGAAACAAGAAAAATCTCTAGTAAACGTAGGTTCTAAAGTGGTGCAAACCTTACCAGCTATGACCACTTGTTCATCTTTACAACTGTGAAATACAGGTCTTCTACAAAACAAGTGCTCATAGCTCTTAAGGTATGGACTTCACAGCTCATGTTTACTACATAATTTATTTTGTTTTGGTCCATAGATTCTCCTCCAAAAATATGGAAAGCAAAGAGCTTTCAGTAGAAGAGGTCCACTGTCAGAGGTATCAGAACATTTTTGCTTATAACTTTCGACTCAATCGTTTTCAGAGCAGGATCCCTTACCTCAGATTGGTACATTTACACTTCTTCATCATCCCTGAAAATTTATATAATCGTAATCAACCTATATAAACAGCAGGGCATTATCTTATTGGGTTAAATGTCTTAATTACTGTAATTTAATGATTAAAAATGACGTCATGACTGCCCAGTCACTTCGGCATTGCTATGGATTAATGAAAAGGGGCGTAAATTCAAAGGGGGGTTATCTTATTTGCTGCCACAGACAATTATCATTATTATTAGAATTTATGGCCGAAAATGACATTACAGTCAAACATACTGCCCAGACACTTTGACATTAGGGTGGATGTGTGAAAATGGTGGGAAAGTAAAAAAAAACTGCAAGTGATGTGTAGCACCCCTCTGCCATAACAGACATCAGTACAGTGGTCATGCACAGTCACAACTATTTTAAAAATGTAAGGAACCTGATCACGCATTATCATTGTATTAAAATACCTAATGTTGTACTTACTGACATATACAATATTTTAAAAACTGTGAGGAACGTGTTCTCACATTATCATTGTGTTAGCGTACATTGCGTTGCTCAGAGATGCAGGGATCATGCGCCGCACGGATGATAAGCACCGCAATGTTCACCATATGACTCCTGTATCCAGCATGTCACAAAGAGGCACCCAGCCGAGTCAGAAAGCTCACAGTCCTGTGGCCCCGCTATGTTTACCCAGAGGGCGGTAGCTGTCAACACTCTGGGCAACAGGTTTCTGGGTGCGTACAGACAGTCGATTCATTCATTGTATGGCAACTAGCTACTTGTATATGCACAGCTGCCAGCACGTACTCCACAGGCGCTTCCGACTCATCACAATGCAGCTGCAGCAATGGGCAGACAGACATTTCATTGACTGAGTCCCCACCACTGCAGCTGCTTGCTCGTAAGCCCCGCTATGCATCACACACCAGCAACTGCAGCGTAATCTCATTTCATCAGAAAGGCTGCTCTTATCCTAAACACTAAGTCTGATTCTTTGCATATAAACTCCCAACACAGTCTAAATAATAGAAAGCAGATGCCTACCAGTTTTTCTGTCTCTGCCGCAAGTTGTATGCTTCTGGATAACCATTAATAGAGCCTGACAGAGACGTTGAATAATACATACTCGAAATTTATAGCCACTGGCAAACTTCTTGTGCATTATCAATCCTTCATACAGCGGTTGGATTCAGTGCGTTAATGCATCCTCACCCACAAGAGTGATACACCTGCACGAAACTCGACCGAGTGAGGTAGCGCGGTGATTAGGACACTGGACTCGCATCGGGAGGACGATGGTTCAAACCCGCGTCCGGCCATCCTGGTATAGATTTTCAACGATTTCCCTAAATGTCCTAAGGCAAATGCCGGGATGGTTCCTTCGAAAGGCGAAAGGGCACGGCCGATTTCCTTCCCTCTTCTTCCCCAGTCCAAGTTTGTGCTCCGTCTCTAGTGACCTCGTTGTCGATGGGACTTTAAACACTAATCTTCTTCCTCCTCCTCCTGCATAAATCTCGAAATTTATAGCTCTGGTGAACCTCCTATGTGATATCACTCATCCATCCAGTTGATAGTGGCTAATAAGACAATAAAATTTCAATTAGACACAGGTGCAACTGTTTCTCTTATCAATGAAGACACCTATGATTTGTTCGGTACCACATGGCTACAAAAGCCTACTTCTGTTTAGTCTGTTTATAATGGACGCGAAATACCAATGCTTGGCTGTGCAGTTTCTCAACGGCTTTTCGTGACAACAAAGTATGTTTCATTCCATGTACTACGTTCTAGAAATGGTGCAAACATTTTTGCTTTAGACTTGTTTGATTTGTCCAACCTTTCATACAAGACACTGTGTTACAAAACAGCGTCTCAGTGCCTCAAACTAATGTCTCTGACTTGTGCAATAAATGTAGTGCATTTTTGTACAAGGTTTAGGAAGGGCTAAATATTTTGAGGCGCACATTACTATTAAGGACCATCAACAGCCACGATTTTATCGTGCTAGACCTGTCCCCCGTGCTACATGCAAGCAGGTTGTTCAGGATGTGTAACAATGCAAAGACAATGAGGCGATACAACCCGTTTATGCACGCCAGTGCAAATCCCTCTCGGTCATAATGATTGCAAAGCCACGGCATACCCACAAACTGTCATGGCTTCATTTCCTCTCCCATGACCGGAGGAATTAATGGACAAATTGGGACAGGGAAGATTCTTTTTGAAGAATGATTTACGTGAGGTATACTTACAGTTATCAATGGACATGCAGTTTAAGCAATATTTTGTGATCAATATTCACCTAGGATTGTTTCGGCTCCAAAGACTACCATTTATAAGTGCTTCAGCTTCTGCTACTTTTCAACATTTCCTGGAACAAATAACAGCGGAAGCTTCTTCATGTACAAACTATCTGGATGATATACTTGTCAGGGTCATACATCTGTTGAACATTTAGCAAATTTAGAGTGTTGATTTGAGGTGTTTGCTGAGGCTGGCTTGAAGCGTAACAAGGAAAAGTACTCTTCCTTCCACAAAGAACTTGAATATTTAGGACATGTCATAAATCCACAGGTTACTTATCCTGCTCATTCACACTTGTCTGCAATTAAAGATTTTCTGGTACCCCATAACATCAAGGAGTTACAGGCTATCGTGCAGAAATTAAAATGTTACATTAAGTTTATTGCAAATGTTGTACAAATTGCTACTCCTCTGAACCAGATGTGCTGGAAATGTGTTCCCAGGAAAGGTGTGGTCCCAGGAATGTCAGGACGCATTTCGGCCGTTAAAGGATTCTTGTTGAGTCGTCATTGTCTAATTCATATTGATCCACTCAAATTTGCAACTCATTTAATATCCATAATAACTACCAATTGCTTTTGCGGTAATTAAGTGTTAACATTGGAGATAAAACTGAATGAATATTCATTGTGTCAACCAACCTGCCAACCTGCCAACTCGGTTTTCTTTTGTAAAATCTGAACGTGAGCTGTATAAATGGGAGAAAGATTTACACGAAGTAATAAATACATGTCAAAATGAAACTCGAAAAACTGTGGAACAAAAACTTTCTCAAAGATTTACTGTGCAGGATGGCCACAGAGTCCCGTTACCCCCCATTAATAACCAACATAAACCTCTAAACTTGAGTAAATAACATGAACAATGGTTCTTTAGAGGAGTTTTCTTGAGATATGAACTATGTAGAGCTGCTCATAAGAGGCACTGCACTGTTACCGATGGAGATCTGCGAGACTGGGCTTTCCAAATTGCAATCGAGATGAGCTTCAAAGTAAGTAATACGGTCCTCTCTATCCATCTAAATCTGTGCATATATATATTTACACCTGATAATTATACTCCATCGTCTTTTGTTTTATTGAAATACCCCAGGTCACTGAGGAGTATTTCCTATTTCAATCTATGTCGCCATTTTCAGCCCTACGTTCTCAGGGCTGGGGTGCGATTGTGGATGAGCAGATACGTAAGCACTAGTAATTCGTATTTCTACAATAATAATAATCTATACTTGCATACAGTGCGTATCAGCGGTTTTATTTTGTTTCTAGAGGTTTTTGATGACGACTTGGCGATGAAGGGCATTGACCCCATGCGAGCAGGAGAATATATCTAGAAGCACAAAACCTATTGATGATGAGCGATGAGATATGTACTGAGCAATACACGCAAGTATTCAGTTCCTAGTGCTGTGAAGTCTCAAAAACAAAGTTTAAAATGGCAATTATAAGAACAGTGCTAAAATGGAACAAAACCACAACATGGAGAACAAAATCCGCAAAATCTGCCACTGAAGATGCCTTGCAAAGTATAAATGCGAAACGTGTATGGCTTTGTGTTTCGTTTAGCTGTAATTAGACTACCCAAACGTAAATATCGTCAAAATACCGTAATACGCAGCTGGGGATGACAGGTATTTGTATAAGTATTTGCACATCAAATAGCGTATTGTGGAAACTCTGTCCGAAAGAGTGAGACAGCGGCTGTAGCATACCCTGGTGGCCGGAATAGAATACTAACTGCCTCGTGTATGTGAACAAACAGACGAGAGCCTCGTTGAAAGAGTTTCAGTTGGTTTATGAACTGAAAACGGCTGGTAGTGGTGTCTTTTGTGCCACATATGGGTGCAATAATTACGGGCAACAAAGTGATCAGAAGTCATTCTACAGATTCCTGAGGAATAAATAAATGTAACTATGAATATAAATTGGAGATTAGTGTCTGTCACTGAGTTGTTTTACTTCATATAATTGAAAACGTTATTATTTGTAACTTAGTTTTTGTTCATTTTAGATGTAAAATGAGGATTATTTGCAGTAGAAGAGCAGATCTTGACGAATATATATAAAATATAGACCGGAACGTTTAAATAGGAGTGATGTAGTATGCTCCTGTATTTTTTGTAGAGAAGGACTTAAGAAATGAGAATTTACTAAGCCAGGGGTAAGTATTATTTGTAAAGCAACAAAATAGCTATATTTTAACGCTTTTTCAATGATTTGTTAAATTATGACTGTTACATACAACTTTTTTCTCCTCTTTTCAGTATTTGGTCTGGCTGCTCCTTCAGTTTTGCTCAGTAGAAAGGAAAGTAATTCCAGACCCAGCCGAAAGAAAAGAAAGAGAAAAGAAGAAGTGGAGCAACAAAACTCAGTCACCGACGTTCAGACTGAAGTGGACGATAGTGAAAGCTCCAAAGTTGTAAAAAACTGTTAAAAATATTTGTCATTAATTGTAAAGTGTAGAGCATTACAGAAGTGTGCTTTGAGTTGTATTATTTAAGACGCAGATAATGAAGAGCAATGGTGCCAAAATAAATGTTTGTCATGACTCTGCAGGCAAGTTATCAACCTACAGTAAATTATGAAATACGAGAAACAGGAGTTAAGGATAAAGTAGATGCTGCACAATGAAATTCAGATAACTGTGTTATTTATTGGGCCATATGCAAAACTGAACACAATGGGTGTAAAAATGTTTTCATGTCCACTTGACAACATTATCATGGCTCCGATACCTTTCATAAATTCGTAAAATAATATGAAACAAGCAAAATGTTTTTTCCTCAATTAATATGTACAATTCTTAACTTCTACAATGTCTAACATTACAGTAATTTTTTATTTGAAAGCATTCACGGAGTTCGAAACAAATTGATCCATACACTGATGAGCTAGTGTGCTGCTGTAAAGAGTACCTCCGAAAATTATTTCCTCTTATTGGTCAACAAATACTTTGCAGTGCTCATTAAACTGTATGTAAATAAAATAAACAACTCTTCTACATGCCCGTCATCAAAAAAGGAATGACAGACTGCAGACAATTATGCACATGTGATTAAATAACTTTAGTAAGGTGTCAAGTGTAAATAGTGATATAGTCTATCACATCCAGTTCTCTGGCAAATAAAATTGTTTACTCCATAACTAAAACATTTCCTTTATGCTAAAATTCCCAAACTATGATGCAGTAAATGTTGTTTTACACTCATTACTTTATGTATGAGAGCCAGATCCAAGGCATCTCATATTTCATTCATGCTTGCCGACCATAAAAATAATATTTCGAACTGCTAAATGTCTTGTACGCAGTTAGTGATTCTTGCGAAAGTTTTTGTCCCCTTTTTATACGCTATTTGATGTCATGCAGCCACAATACTTTTTGACGGCTTCTTATGTAAACTATGCTGTCTATATGGCCATAGGTTCGAAACAATGTCAGTATATTTTCATACGGTGCTCCCTTTTTGTCCCACCATTTTCCATGATGATAGAAAGTAAGCCATGCAGTTGTTCGATGAGTCTTAACATCCTGTACTGCAATAACCGGTTTGGGTGGGGCAATGATGGAGGAATACTTGTGCAGCATTGGAGAATGCTGTAAATGCAATATCTATAAACACTGATTGTCCACACTCGTCATGAAACCCCCATATATCCACAATGATATTTGCGTTCTAAGATCTCATTGTGGGGTATGATGCATGTGGTTGAATACCTTTACATATATACCACACATTGTACGGCTCATGTAAGAGGTGAGTAATTTATGAGATGGTCATGTAGCATTGACGCATACACGAACTTTTGCAACAACAAATTCAATACAAACGTGTACAGTTCCACTTTACATGGCTTCATTTTGCTTTGAGCAGTCACCACTGAATACGTTAATTCTTTAAATTCCTTAAGAGTGAGCATGCATCAAAATTCATCGCCCTCATAGTAAGAAGAGCAAAATTCTGCGTAAGTATCGCACAGAAGACCGACATTGTTATTCTTCCACTCAAGCTGTAAGTTATCATATGGAAAATACTCTGGATTTAGGTACACTTTCGCATTTTTGGGAGATCCGGCGCAGCACAACATTTTCTTCAACATTACGATGTGCCACTTTTTGGTCGGTACAATTCTCTTCAGTCCGGCAGAAATGTGGTTTCGGTGCTGTTTACCCTTCACTATTTGTTTGTGGCATGAAGGACATTCACAGGTCCAGTGGCTGTTTTCACAAAAAGAAGCAGTCTTGCGATCTATCGTCAGAAGCTTCCAAAATGAATGGGAATGGCAAAAGAGTTATGAGCATTCTCAGTTTATATTATGCAGTCACATAAATGGCGGGCACTGCAAATTTGCCATGAAACGACGTTACAATAACATGCAGAAAGAATTCAAAGATTTAATTGTCAATGAATGTGCAAGAAATTAAAACCATCGACAGACGGGATTCATAGTTCTGTACATCAAGAAGCACTTTGTGTTAAATTTGCAGGCATGCAGCAAGTGAAGACATTGGTGGTACAAACTGTATAACTTCTGAAGTCACGAGTGTTATTCCACGGTCAGTTGCAATAGTTCCCTATGGAAATAAACGAAGAGAATTGAGACATTATGTAGTACTGCGAAGTATGTTGGATAAGTAAACGAGCATGCCTTGAACGATTTTTCGTTTCGCTATTGTCGAATTTATGAAGGAAAAAGGAATGCAGGAACGAAAGTTACAACATCCGAAATGGATTCCAGACCTCGCATTTTAAGTGGACTTGACGCCACACTACCCGCAGTAGGACACTGCAAGGTGAGGAATAACTTCTTTGTGATTTGATGGAGAGACAATTAAAAATAAAATCATATTGTAGAAGGGAAACATTCTGACAAACACAGTCCAATCCCCTAGGCTCACTGGCATTAAAGAAAATGCGAGGTTTGAAGATTCCATCGTGGCCTTGAAAGAAGTACAAGGATAGTTTCCTAATCTTACATCTGCTGTTTTCGAGACCGTTTGCCATTTCAGTTTAAACGCCCCTGTGCATGTGCAGATGTAAGTGAAGTACAAGGTACTTCGTTTTAAAAGGCAAATCGTTTTACGTTAAAACCGTCCAGGATGTGTAAATTGCTTTCCCTGGATAGAATTTCCGTATCTCCTCAATGAAGTTGTAAAATTGCTACAAAATTTCGATCAACATGTGTGTGTGTGTGTGTGTGTGTGTGTGTGTGAAAGGCCATTTTTCCAATTATGGAACTAAATAAGTGACGATTATGTGGCAAACTTAGTGCTAAAAGCTGTGTAAGTTGTCTGTGTCTTTCTGTATGTCTACTAGATAAAAATTATATTATGTCTTCAGCGCGCCAAAAATAATTAAATACTGAAAATTTGTTTTGTTTGTGATCTATGTTATTGCAAAATGTGAAACATAAAACCAAGTCATATACAGTGTGACTGCACTGCGATTTAAACGTCGTGCGTTCGCAGTACTCAGACAGCGTGGCGTGGCAAAGAGCAAAGTGTGCAGTGAGGATGAGCACTACGGCACTCATGCCAGGGCACGGTTCGCGAACCAAATTGTTAGTGCGCCGCGCCGCGCGCCCCCCCCCCCCCCCCGGTATAAGGTAAGGTGAGTACCTACGTATATAGCTCATCCTTGCTAACCCTAAACATGTTGCCTTACTCTGTCAAGATGATCGCTAATGTCATCGGTAATAGTGTGTGCGTCCACTTCTTCCTCTTCTGCTCTTCCACTCCATCCATAGTTTGCGAGAGCCTTTTCAGTTTTTATGTTACTGGTTTAAACGTTTGTGACACACACTGTTCTCCTTGCAGTTTTCCTAATTTAAGTAATCGTAATTTCCGTCGAATAGCTCTCTGTTCTTCAAGAACTTTACACTTTGTCGCCGACATTCTGTTGTATTCCAAGTCAGTTTTGTGGTGATATATGATGGTCTATGATAGTACTCTTAGACTACTTCCACATATATCTGTTAGTTTTGTGTTGGCCTCTTCAGTTTTCTCATTGATGGATTGCTGGATTCTATCATTCAACTGCTCCAACGTCTCACCATTTCTAGCTACTGTCTCGATAAGACATTCCAGTTCCATTATTTTTTAGCCGATCGTCTTGATTTTATATATAGATGCATGTCCTTACACACGTGCAAATTTATCCAAAGTCTACAATATATTGAAACAGTTGCGTTGCGTATTGGTGCTCTACCTTTTACGTAGGAACTCCTGGAAGTTCAGTTTCCTCATTTTATATATCATCAGAAAGCTATACTGTGTGCGATTCCAGCAGTCACCGCATATGCTAACAAATTCATTGAGCGTCATGTCGGTTGCTGCAAGTGCTTCATAAATATGTTTTAAATTCCTATTGTCCTGGTTGAATGCGATAATAAGGTTTGCATTATCCCTAACCAACTACTTTGATAGGCTTTAGTACGTTTGTTACAAATAAAATACATCAGCTTTCATATGACGAGCGAAACAAAAATATAGTGACGGATAAAATTTGCAACACAAAGAAGGAACTGTGCGACAGAAAGGGAAGTTGGCAAGCGTGTTTCTACATCGTAAAGTTGATGTCTATTCAGATTTCGTGTAAGAGTGGCGCTAGTAAATAGACGCTGTAACAGTCATGAGCGTTAGTTACCTTTGAGACTGGACGTGGTGCGTTGCTGTTGGACAAAAATGCCATTATCAGCATCTCACTGAGTTTAACTGAGACCTTGTAATAGGGCTACGAGAAGCTAGATATTCCTTCTGCGTTACTGCAGAAAAGCTTGGCAGGAATGCAGCCACTGTACATGGTTGCTAGCAACGGCGGTCACGAGAATGTACAGTCGAAAGACGTGCACGCTCTGGACGGCCATGTTGCGCTACCAGGAGGGAAAAGCATCGTTTTCGGTATGGCTCTGGCGCATGGTACTGCATCTGCAGCAGCAATTTGAGCAGCAGTTAGCTCCACAGTGACCCAACGACCTGTTACAAATTAGTTTCTTCGAGGACAACTCCGAGACAAACGTCCTGTAACGTGCGTTCCACTGACACCAAACCACCACCATCTGCGACTTCAGTGGTGTCAAGTGAGAGCTCATTCGGGGTCAGGATGGGGGGTGTCTTCTGTTTCCTGATGAAAGCTGGTTCTGCCTCTGTGCCAGCGATGGCTGTGTGGTCATCACAGCCAGTTGACGGCCTGCAACCAACCTGTTTGTATGCTAGACACACTGGACCTTGTAATGGTCACCTGGTCGTAGATATTGCTAATTGCTATAATCGCACTATTTGACTCCCATTTACGGAGCTTGTTAGCACTTGATGTTAGGTTGGCGTCATTAAAATGCATTGTGTTGTGGTAATCGCTGCTACTTGCTGGATCGCTGCCGTGTCTCGATGCTGATGCTGGCTCTAAATCTGGTTGTCTAGTGTTAAAAACATGAGGTCCAGTGTTTTTATATGCTTTTGATGATAAAGAACGAGCGAAACCAACAAATATGTAAACTTCAAATATTTATTACTCTGGTGGCCATCTTAATTCCACTGTCCACCAAAGACCATGACACAACACCAAGTAGTACTTCCTTTACATGTTCTTTGCATTGTTTATCCACCTCAAACAATAACACGCAAACACACTTTACCAAAGTGACATTCCGACTGCCTCTCGACCCTTCTTGCTGCTCGTATTTATAACATTGTCAAAGAACTACTAAAAAGAGATAGTTTATAAGTCACATGTACATCTGCTATAATTTGTGCAGAAAAGTTATTAATTTGCATCCAGTGACATAATTTAACATGTTATTAAAATGACAGATTTGTTGACTTGACAGAATAATTCTTTGTTACAAAAAGGCCGTTTTTTAGAAGTTTGTCAATTGACTTCTCTAATTTGCATAAATAAGTAAATAACATGAATTATTCAGAATTACATTGGTTTTCGTCTAAAATAGGATTGATTTCGTGAATACTGAGTGAAACCGCTCCTAGTGAACAAATAGGTTTCACTGGGTGATTTTTATTTAAGGAGATCCAAAATACCTAAGTTGGCCACTATTTTTCGTACTTCATATTAATTATTTAAGATGAACTCAGTGTTTTTACATGATGACATTTGCTGTATCAGTGATCAAGTGATATAAACTTTTGTGTAGGTCAGTTACTCAGTATAATTTAATGGGTTGACTGTTTATGGAGACATGTTATGCAATCATTGTTAACATACGCAATACCTTTGCTATAATCATAAATACTCGTTAAACTGGTTGAATTTGGAGGGTATCGCATACTTCGGTACAGTAAAGCCTTTAATATGTTCCGTTACAACCTGCACATGGCTTTATTGTCTGGGGTGCAATTTCGTATGACAGCAGGAGCACTCTCGTGGTTATCCCACACACCCCGACTGCAAATTTGTACGTCAGTCTGGTGATTCGAACTGTTCTGCTGCCATTCATGAATAATATTCCAGAGGGTGTTTTCCAACGGGATAACGCTCGCTCACATACCACTGTCGTAATCCAGAATGCCCTACAGGGTTTCGACCCGTTGCATTGGCCTCCTCGATCACCATATCTGTCTCCAATCGAGTATATATGGGACATCACCGAATGACAACTCCAGCGTCATCCACAAACAGCACTAATCATCCCTGTATTGACGCACCAAACCTAACAGGCAAGGAAATCTATTCCATAAACTGACATCCGGCACCTGTACACCCTAATGCGTGAACGTTTGCATACTTAAATTCAACATTCTGGCGCTTACGCCGGTCATTAATGTACCAGCGTTTCACATTTACAATGTCTTATCTCGTACTTATGTCAGTCTGTGAACTCGCAATGTTAATCACTTAAATATGTTACCTAGACAAAGCTATTCCCGAATTTTCACTGCTCTACATTACTTTTTGGGCCAGCGATATTCTGTCTGTTTATTTGCGTATCGGATCCTGGTTTTCCACTACAAAATAATGAAAAATGAGTACACTATTTGGTTTTACTTTCCCAGGTGGTGGAATATCACTGCCTTCATTGAATGTCTGGTAATTTACTCCATCAATGACATGCAAAATTTCCTGCGATAGTTGATATGTAGTTTGAAATGCGGTTTTTGACAATGTACACCACTGGAAGAAATATAGTATACCTGGAAAGGCAACGTCGATTTTGGTCCGATGGCGACATATGCCACCTGGGGGAATAGTAGATGTACTGATAATGGTTTCAGCGTCGTCCAACACCAGGCAGCGTAGTGGTATAGCTACCAGAGCGCCGTCTGTGTCTACCCTTTAATAGGGAACGCTCAGAGCAGGGAGGTTAAGTGTTGTGCAAACGTGTGAAACAAGCAGACAACCACGTCACAGAGATGCATTCATGCTTCGTACAGCCAACTGAGCGGAAAGGGGCCAAATTGTGGCCTTCTGAGTAGTATGATGGTGCTTTCAGAAAACTGCTACACAAGTTGGGCGTGCCGTGTCAGTTGTGCAACGATTCTGGTATCAGTGGTCATGTGAATATTGTCACACACATAGGTGAGGTTTCGAATGTCCACACAGCACAGATTCCCATCAGGATCGTCGTATTCTAAGAGCAGAACTGGCTGATTGTACAGCTACCACAGTACAGATAAGAGGGCTTTTGAGCCAAGATGTGCCAACACAAACAGTTGCTAACCGATTATTAGGATTGCGACTATGGGCAGGCACACCTCTACCCTGCCTTCCACTCACACCACAACACCGACGTGCACGCCTCGACTGGTGCAGTCAGAGGAACCCTTGGAAGACATAACAGCGCACCATGGTCTTCAGCGATGAAATCAGATTCGGCTTGCACGCAAATGATAGTCGTTTGCACATACGACGTAGACTTGGTAAGCACTGTCTCATAAATGCATTCGTCTAAGGCACACTAGCCCCACTGCAGGTCTTACGGTCTGGAGTGTGATAAACTATAATTCTTGTTCACCTTTGTTGTTTCTAGAAGGGACGCTAAAGAGAGCTCAGTACATGCAGAATTTTGTTAGACCCATTCTTTTGCCATTCTTGCAACGGGAGGATGATGTGTTGTTCCAACAGGACAATGCCCACCAACGGATTGCCAGTGAAACTGAACATGCTCTGCAACATGTCCACAAACTCCCTTCGCCAGCACAATCTCCAGACTTGTCTCCAATCGAGCACGTGTGGGATATGATGGGGTGAGAAGTGACTTGTGCACCTCATAAACCAACAACTCTAACATAACTACATGAACTGGTCAGGCAGGCATGGCATAAAATACTCCAGGACACTACTCGCCATCTGTATGATCGACTGGGTGCCAGAGTCAGCACCTGCATTGCCACACAAGGAGGCTACACCACATACTAATATGGGTGTTTCAGCATGGGAAACCACTTGTACCACTAATCAGTAAATGTAATCATTTCATGTCTTCCGTAAGTACTGTTGTAACAATAAATTCTGAACGAAATTGAAACCTCTAAAAGGATGTACTACTTTTTTCCTGCAGTGTATATACATGCTCAAAGAGAATCCCTTCAGGAAGTAAGATTGATAAAATATGATTAGTCTTCCCACAATCAGGTGGTCTAACAACCAAAACACAATATTATCAGGAAATTGTGAACCA
The DNA here is from genome assembly GCF_023864275.1 of Schistocerca cancellata. Taxonomy (NCBI): domain Eukaryota; kingdom Metazoa; phylum Arthropoda; class Insecta; order Orthoptera; family Acrididae; genus Schistocerca; species Schistocerca cancellata. The sequence continues at coordinate 811,455,320 of NC_064629.1, read as the reverse complement.
TTCCTCATACTCTGCCCATAGGTTCTGGTGAAAGGGTACAGTACCGCCCGACATTGAAAATAGGTACAACATACTTCATTATTTTTGTCAGAACAACACTTTTTTTTGTAAAATAACTCAATTTCAGTTAATACAGCGAAGCCGGATACCAGTGTGGGAAAGAATGACAATTTATTTATTTAATTGATCACATGTGCACTCCCACAAAGTAAATCCCTACATCCAGTTTGGTGAGATCTGTGAAATGAATGAACGTATGGTCGTCTGCTAACCACAGATAGTGAATGTGAATATATGATCATCTTTGAGACAATCCTTTGGTGGGACCAAAGATGAAACTTACCTGAGCTTTGAGCGCCTGAAATGTGGCTGACCAATACGGTAGCAAGGTGCTCCCCCACTTCAGCAGAGGTGCGAGAGGACCTCGAGAACGGCCATGTTTCAGCACTCTGCCGCTGGATCTTGTGCTGTTATGACCTGTTTTAGTTGTGCTCCGTAATGATGAAATAGTGGAGACATGGTATGCATGTGGAATATTTAAGAGTAGTTTTAAATAATTTCTCTATTTCAGGAACTTTTGTGGGGAGAATTAAATGTCAGGCAGGTAATATTAATGGGATTGTAGTAATCTTCGGAAGTGACCAATGGTCACAATGAAACCACGTGTAGCAATAAGTTGAAATACTTTCGTGTGCTTAAGTTAAGCTGAATTACTAGCGTGTGTACAATAAGTTGAAATATTTAAGAAATGGCGTGTGCAGGACTTTAAATTAGAGACGAGTACTTCCACGTGGTGAGTACTGTGTGAGTCTCAAACTCTGTATGAGACAAAAGATAAAGAGAAGTACTCATCCATGGTATCAGTTGAGGACTCGCGTGTGTGATGAATATGTTCTTAATATTACTTTGCGTGATATGATTCCGTGTGATGCTAGATTCAAACTCTGAGAGAGAAGCAAGGTGAGTCGGCCGTCTATCCAGCAACACCACTTTGCTTGCATTGCACAGGAAGACGTGCATATATCTCCAGAGTTCATAGTAGGAAAGTAGAATTACGAAGTGGGGCAGTGTCGTGTGAAACTGGGATAAATATTAATTCAAGTGGGAAAGCTGAAAGTGATAATGTTGTGACTATTACCTGTGTAGTATTTCATATTGTAGTGTGGTGTATGTCATGTAATTTGGGTATGTGTGGTTTGCATGGGAGAGTAGCGAGGTAGTTTCAAAAAATTAGTGGGTTATGCTTGTTCCTTCTGTACCGCTCGGTCTGGAGGAAAGTTTCGTGATGATGATTGTGAGAGTCGAAGTGTGAGAAATAATAAAAGATCCACCATCCTATCCAGAAAGTGCACTGTAGCGTTAAATAATTACGAGACTATAATATAGAGATTCACCAATGTAAAGCCATGCCCACTGGGCGGAATTTCTCATGTGTTATTGTTGTAGGTTATAGAATTAGTGTGTTTAGGTTATAGAATTTATCGGAATAAATAAGATAGTGAAAAGAAAAAGATTGGTGGACTTTTCCTTCGAATTGTATGTTGTCATTATGTCCCGAATTTATAATGTGTGCGCCATTCATATTCAGTGCGGTGGCCACGTGTTGATAAAAGCTGTTAAATAAAAGACAAAGAAAATGTGGTATTGCCAGTGCGTAGTGAACTGTCCGAGTTCTGTAAATCACTTATAGTCAGATGTGCGTTTCCGTTGCGTATTATTCATACAGGAGGATAATTTGTAACTTAATTGTGAGTACGAGAGTTCATGTTACTCGATAAATAAGAACGAATCCACTCGCTTGGCAGACCACTCATCTTGCAGGCCTGATTGCTTGATGCCACAGTATGAGCAAGGCATGTGGGTGCCTCCCACTGGTATCATTCCAAGACCAGGCGTTTACCACAAGAGCCTTGTGAGGAGGTTGTTTTATCCATTCAGTCTTCGTGACAACTGTTTATTTACCTCAGGATGTAGGGGTTTTAAAGCTAAATAAATACCACACATATAGTTCTTAAACTCTTAATTTATAAACACATATACTCTGATCAGCCAGAACATTATGCCCACCAACCTACTATCAATGTAAACTCATCCAGACCATAGCAACATCAGCTGGCAAGAAATAACTGCTAGTCACACACATGCACGGTGCAGTGAGCTTGCTGTCAGTGTGTAGGCTGGGGAAGGTGCACGATCTATCTGCGTTTGACTTATGGCAGATTGTGATAGCCCTGAGGCTTGGCATGAGCATTTCGGAAACTGCATGACTTGTTGGGTGTTTGACAAGTTCTGTGGTGAGTGTCTTCAACATGAGGCGAAACCACATACAGACGTTGTGGGGCTGGGAGGCCATCCTTTATTACTGATGTAAGATGTCGTAGGCTGGGCAGATTGGTGAAACAGGACAGCTGTGGCGGAACATCAGACTTTAATATTGGGCAGAGTAAAATTGTGTCTCAAAACACATTGCACCAAACACTCCTAACGACGGGCCTCCGCAGCCGATGCCTCATACATGTGCCAATGTTGACACCACGAAATCAGCAACTACGACTGAAATGGGCACGTGACCTTTGGCACTGGACGTTGGCACAGTGTCAGAGCATTGCATGGTCTAATGAGTACAATACCTTCTAAATCATGCCGATAGGAGGGTGCGAATCCATTGTCTTCCACGGGAACAGCTCCTTGACACCTGTGCTGCAGGATGGAGACAAGCTGGCGGTGGCTCCATTATGCTCTGGGGAATATTGATGCGGGCATCCATGGGTCCAGTGCAGCTCGTGCAAGGCACAATGATGACCAAGGAGTATCATACACTGGTTGCAGACCATGTACACCTTTTCATGACGATCATGTTTCCTGATGGCAGTGGCATTTTTCAGCAAAATAATTCGCCATGTCAAAAGGCCAGAAGTGCAATGTAGTGCTTCAAGGAACACAGTGGCGAGTTCCAATTGATGAGCTGGCTCGCCAGATCTGGACCTGAATGAACACGTGTGGGATATAATTGAACATGGTGTCAGAGTTCATCAGCTCCCTTCCCGGAATTTACGGGAATTAGGTGACTTGTGAGTATGGATGTGGTGCCTGCTCCTTCAAGCAACCTACCAAGGCCTCACTGATTTCATTCCATGATGTGTCGCCAGTGTCATCCATGCCAAAGGTCGACATATTGGCTATTAGGTAGGTGGTCATAATGTTCTGACTGATCAGTATATAGCTGGATATATAAACAAACTTGAATAATCTCCGAGCTCTACGCCCACATTTGGCAAAGTTAATTAATGCGTTTCCACCTCCATCAACGTGCAGCATGAATCACAGAGTTGAACTATGGTTTCTTCCAGTGGAGGGGGCGGGAGTAGTTTGGTAATCTTACTCCAGCAAATTACCCCACAGTGTCTCTCAGAATCGGTGGACATATGGCTGCCACCTTAGCTGACGCTCTGTTTCATGCTGTATTGCACTGGAAGACATTAGATTCTTAACCGGCTCCTCCTGCAGATGTATGCACTCTCTGCCGTTAAATGTTCTAACTGTTGGCAAGAAGTCCCCTGAGAGATTGTATGATTACCCAGTATCACCAATGGAGAGTGAATATTTCCGTGGAACAAGTTTAGAATTTGCATTGACACATCACACAATGTTATCCATGGATAACATTACTTCGACGACAATAAATCAAGCATTTTCAAATACCACCACCAGGTAGAACTCCGAATTCGGTATCATACCAACACTGACACTCTTACAGTCACTGGTGTTTAAACTGTAGCTTTAATCGAACAGCATTAATTCCACATCAGGTCGCTGGTGATGAAGACCTCAGCTCACCTGCAAGGAGAAAAATAATTATTAGTTAAACATATTTTTCCACCTATATTCTTATTCATCACCATCACTGCTTATATTTACACTGCCTTGTGGTTGAGGGTGTTGATATACATCTCAGCACCCATACCCTTCGACATTTCTCTCAAAAGTGGGAAAACTATTTATTAGTCCCTGTAAATATACATAGAGTGAATATTTATAAAACCAACAAACTGCAGGGTGGGTTCCTGACTGGAAATAGAAGAAAAAAGGTACTATGAACATATGTCCAGAAATGCATCGTTGCCATGGTAGATGGCACTAACGAATATAAGTTCGTCTAACCATGTGTTGTGTGTTCCTTGTGTGTTGCAGGCTATGTGATTGACACAGCATACTGTGAGCAGCAGGATGGTCTAGTATTCAAGTTGTGAACAAATCAAGATGGTGTTTGTGTACAGCCAAGCAGACAGTAATGGTAGTGAGGCAGCATGGCTATACCAAAATAAGTACCCACAGAGACACCAACCACATCACACAACATTTCAAGCCTTTTTTGAGCGTCTGTATGACCATGAGTGATTTCAGACAAATGGACGTGCAGCAAGGCTGCGGACTGTGTGTGCACCAGACTTTGGGGACTGCATTCTATCTTGCAGATCCACAGGATGTGGCCTTCCTGCAGGATGCGACGCCGATGTGACGACAGTGTGACGCCATTGTGACACCAGATACCAATGTGACGCCAGTAAGAAGCCAGTGTGACGCCATTATCACGCCATCGCAATGCCAATGTGAAACCACACCATCCCAGCTCGACGACAGGTGCTGATGCAACGGCGGTCTTTTTTTTTGGTTGTGGTTTTAGGGCGCAAAACTTCTATGGTCATTAGCGCCCAGCCCGTGACTTAATACAGTAAAAAACCGAAATTGAAAACCAGCAGCAATGGTTACAAAATCATAAAATTGGAGAAACTAAAAGTAGAAAGAATGCTTAAAAATCCACTACAGAAAGGGGTTGGTTGTCCCAAAAAAAAGAGCTTCAAATGACTGACGTCATTTCACTGTCACTAATAAACTGGAGAACGCGGTCAGCTGAGCGCGTGTCATCTGCTAAAATCGACGATAGATCAGGCGATAGCTGTAGACGGGAGCGTAACGGATTAAAATAGGGGCATTCAATTAAAAGGTGTCTGACCGTCCACGGATGAGAGCAGTGGGGACAGAGTGGAGGAGGATCACCGCTTAAAAGATGTCTATGGCTAAAAAGACAGTGCCCTATCCGGAGTCTAGCTAAAATTACCTCCTCCCGACGACGCGTTCGGGAGGAAGAGGTCCAAGCGCAAGGAAGGGCTTTCACTTCCCGCAATTTATTACGGGGAAGTGTTGACCAATGCGCATGCCATAAATGAGCAACTTGGCGACATAAACCGCTCCGTAGATCGGTGAAGGGAAGCGACTGAACAGCTGGCCGAGGAAGAGAGACTGCAGCCTTGGCCGCCATATCGGCCGCCTCATTCCCACAGATACCAGCGTGTCCCGGGAGCCAGAGGAACGCCACCGAGACGCCCCCCAGGTGGAGCAAGCGCAGACAGTCCTGAATCCGGTGGACCAGAGGGTGCACAGGGTAAAGAGCTTGGAGACTGAGGAGAGAGCTGAGAGAATCGGAGCAGATAACGTACTGTATCCGCTGATGGCGGCGGATGTAGTGGACAGCCTGGAGAACAGCGTAAAGCTCCGCAGTATAAACCGAACACTGGTCGGGAAGTCGAAAGCGATTTGGGGTGTCGCCAACAATATAGGCACTCCCTACACCTAATGATGTTTTCGAGCCGTCGGTGTAAATAAACGTGGCGTCCGTCATTTGTGCACATAGAGCAGCAAATGCCCGACGATAAACAAGTGTAGGGGTACCATCCTTGGGAAATTGACAAAGGTCACGGAGCAGGCAGATCCGGGGACGGAGCCAAGGCGGTGCTGTACCCCAAGTTGTCAAGAAGGTTTTCGGAAAGCGGCAGGAAAGAGAATGGAGCAATTGACGGAGGCGGACTCCCGGGGGTAGTAGGGAGGAGGAGCGGCCTGCATACCCTACATCAAAGGAGGCGTCGAAAAAAAGGTCATGGGCTGGATTAGCAGGCATGGAAGACAGATGGCTAGCATAACGACTCAGGAGGACTGCTCGCCGATTGGACAGTGGAGGTTCAGCAGTCTCAGCATAAAGGCTTTCCACAGGGCTAGTGTAAAAATCTCCAGACACTAAACGTAATCCACGGTGGTGGATAGAGTCGAGACGCCGAAGAATAGACGGCCGAGCAGAGGAGTAGACTATGCTTCCATAATCCAATTTCGAGCGCACTAAGGCGCGATAGAGGCGGAGAAGGACCACTCGGTCCGCTCCCCAGGAGGTACCATTCAGGACACGGAGGGTGTTAAGCGATCGCAGACAGCGAGCCGAAAGATAGGAAACGTGGGAGGACCAGCACAGTTTTCTGTCAAACATAAGACCCAAGAATTTAGCGACGTCTGAAAACGGAAGGTTGACAGGACCTAGATGAAAGGAGGGCGGAAGAAACTCCTTACGTCGCCAAAAATTGACACAAACGGTCTTACTGGGTGAGAAACGGAAGCCGGTTTCGATGCTCCACGAGTGGAGGCGATCGAGACATCCTTGAAGACGTCGTTCAAGAAGGCTGGTCCGTTGAGAGCTGTAGTAGATCGCAAAATCGTCCACAAAGAGGGAGCCCGAGACATCAGGAAGGAGACAATCCATAATTGGATTTATGGCGATGGCAAACAGTACAACACTCAGCACGGATCCCTAGGGTACCCCGTTTTCCTGGGAGAAAGTACGGGAGAGAGTAGTGTTCACCCGCACCCTAAAAGTGCGCTCTGTCATAAATTCGCGAAGAAAAAGGGGCAGCCGGCCTCGAAAGCCCCAAGAGAACAGTGTGCGGAGGATGCCTGTCCTCCAACAGGTATCGTATGCTCTCTCCAGATCGAAAAATATTGCTACCGTTTGGCGTTTCCGGAGAAAATTGTTCATGATATGAGTGGAGAGAGCAACAAGATGGTCAACTGCAGAACGATGCTTCCGAAATCCGCATTGGGCTGGTGTTAAAAGACTGCGGGAGTCCAGCCACCAAGCTAAACGGTAATTCACCATACGCTCCAAAACCTTACAGACACTACTCGTGAGAGAAATGGGGCGATAGCTAGAGGGGAGATGTTTGTCCTTTCCAGGTTTCGGAACAGGAACGACAATAGCTTCCCGCCACCGTTTGGGAAAGGTACTGTCGGTCCAAATTCGATTATAAAGGCGAAGGAGGTAACGCAGACTAGGGGTTGATAAATGCAGCAACATTTGGACATGGATACCATCCGGTCCTGGGGCGGAGGAGCGAGAAAATGAGAGGGCATGTTGGAGTTCCCGCATGGAGAAAACAGTATTGTAGCTTTCGTGATTTTGAGAGGAGAAAGCAAGAGGTCGCACTTCCGCTGCACGTTTCTTCGGGAGAAACGCTGGCGGGTAATTTGAAGAGCTCGAAATCTCAGCAAAGTGCTGACCCAACGAGTTAGAAATTGCGACGGGGTCCACTAAGATATCATGCGCGACAGTGAGCCCAGAGACCGGGGAGAAACTAGGCGCGCCGGAGAACCGTCGAAGCCGACTCCAAACTTCCGAGGAGGGAGTGAAGGTGTTAAATGACCTAATAAAGAATTTCCAGCTTGCCTTCTTGCTATCGCGGATGACGCGACGGCATCGCGCACGGAGCTGCTTATAGCGGATACAGTTGGCCAAAGTAGGATGGTGACGGAAAATGCGAAGAGCACGTCGCCGCTCACGTATTGCATCACGGCATGCCTCGTTCCACCAAGGAACTGGGGGGCGCCGGGGCAATTCGGAGGTGCGTGGTATTGAACGTTCCGCAGCTGTAAGGATAACGTCGGTAATATGTGTGACCTCATCGTCGACGCTGGGAAAGCGACGGTCATCGAATGTCGCGAGAGACGAAAAAAGTGTCCAATCGGCTTGGGCAAACTTCCAGCGTCGTGGGCGCATATATGGCAGTTGAGGCTGCAGTCTGAGGACACATGGAAAGTGGTCACTCGAGTGTGTATCATCAAGGGCGAACCATTCGAAGCACCGAGCTAGCGGAACAGTACCGCCCGCAAGGTCCAAATGAGATAAGGTCGTCGTGGAGGCAGACAAAAATGTGGGGACCCCAGTGTTGAGGCAAACTAGATCCGCTTGGTGGAAGACGTCTAGCAATATGGAGCCACGTGGACAAGGATGTGGAGATCCCCAAAGCGGGTGGTGGGCATTGAAGTCCCCAACCAGCAAATAGGGGGGTGGAAGCTGACCAAGAAGATGAAGGAGATCAGCTCGTGCCATTGGTGTGGACGATGGAATGTATACAATACAAAGAGAGAACGTGTATCCGGAAAGGGAAAGACGGACGGCGACAGCTTGGAAGGAAGTGTTTAAGTGGATTAGGTGATAATGGAGAGTATCATGGAGAAGAATCATGAGTCCTCCATGGGCTGGAGAGCCTTCAACAGAGGGGAGATCATATCGGACGGACTGAAAATGAGGGAGAACAAAGCGGTCATGGGGACGCAGCTTTGTTTCCTGAAGACAGAAGATGACCGGCGAGTAGGATCTTAAGAGGATCGACAATTCATCCCTATTGGCTCGAATGCCGCGGATATTCCAGTGGATAATGGACATGGGGTGAACAGAAAATGGAGGACTGTGACCAAAGTTGCTGTCAAGTCAAAGACTGCTCGGAGCTAGCGACCGACAGCATGGAATGGCAGTCAGCCGAAGGCTGAAGATCCTGATCCATAGGTTGGTCAGGAGCAGCTCCTGCCACCAGCGATCGGCCGGTTGACCGGCCACCAGCAGTGCGCCTCGACGACACAGAAGACGGCCGAGGGCGATTTCCGCCAGGTGGTGCTGTAGATGGGACACGCCTTGGCGGAGAAGGAGAGGAACTGGGTTTCTTTGTAGCCTTCTTGGAAGAATGACGTTTAGATGAAGGAGGAACCGATGGTTGGGAAGTTGCGGTACGTAAAAACTCTTCACGAGTATGCTCTTTTTTCGAAGACTTTGCGTCCGACTTTTGGGCTCGAGATTTAGCAGAACCCGACGAAGGGTGAGCCATAGAGTGGGCAGGCGAAAGTGGTGAGGTTGAACGAGCGATCTTTGCGCTGGCCGATCTGACGACCGTGGCACTAAAGGTGAGGTCGCAAGTCTGCGTGGCCGCCTCCTTTGTTGGCCGAGGAGAAGCAAGGACAGTGCTGTATTTCCCTGTCTGAGGCACGGTGGGCTTGCGACTGGCGAATAATTTTCGAGCAGCAAAGGTCGACACCTTTTCCTTCACTCTTATTTCCTGGATGAGCTTTTCGTCCTTAAAAACGGGGCAATCTCGAGAGGAAGCAGGGTGGTCACCCATACAGTTGATGCAGCGAGGGGATGGAGGTGGACAAGCACCCTCATGGGCCTCCTTGCCAAACGTAACACATTTGGCCGGATTGGAACAGGACTGGCTGGTGTGATTGAACCGCTGACATCGATAGCAACGCGTAGGGTTTGGGACGTAAGGGCGAACGGAAATTATCTCATAGCCTGCTTTGATTTTCGATGGGAGTTGAACTGTGTCAAATGTCAAGAAGACAGTGCGGGTTGGAATGATGTTCGTGTCAACCCGTTTCATAACTCTATGAACTGCCGTGACGCCCTGGTCAGACAGATAGTGCTGAATTTCTTCGTCAGACAATCCATCGAGGGAGCGTGTATAAACGACTCCACGCGAGGAATTTAAGGTACGGTGCGGTTCCACCCGGACAGGGAAGGTGTGGAGCAGAGAAGTACGCAGCAATTTTTGTGCCTGGAGGGCACTGTGTGTTTCTAACAACAGGGTGCCATTCCGTAATCTGGAACAAGACTTTACAGGACCTGCAATTGCGTCGACACCTTTCTGAATAATGAAAGGGTTGACCGTGGAGAAGTCGTGACCTTCATCAGACCGAGAAACAACAAGGAACTGTGGCAACGATGGAAGAATCGTCTGTGGCTGAGACTCAGTATACTTACGTTTGTGAGCAGACATAGTGGAAGGTGAGGAAACCATTGCAGAAGAATCCCCCATGATTAACGGCGTCTCCGATGGCGCGCTCCTCCCTTGTGGGGGCCCTCTCTGAGGGCACTCCTGCCTTAGGTGATTGTTCACACCTCAGGTCACACCTCCCGACAAACGGACGGAGGGACCAATCGGCACTTTCGGAAGGTATCAGCTCGGGTTATCACCCCTCCCTGGGCCTGGCCGTTACCAGGGGGTACGTACGTGTCCTACCTGTCTACCCGGGGCGGGGAATTACGCGTTACCCCGTCACCGGCTACGCACAAAAGGCGTGGGTCGGCCTTCAGACACGCACAGGGAGGAAGAAAGATCAAGGGAAAGGAAAGAAGAGAGGTCTCAAACGCCGCAGCGGAGAAAAGGGAAAGAGAAGAGGGAAGGAAAAGAGAAGGACAAAGGAAGAAAGAAGACATAAAAGCAAGGAGGGCGAAGAATGCAGTACAGTTACAAGCGTCCGTCTCCGGACGTAGGCACAAACCATACTCCCAGATGGGGAGAAAGGGAAGGAAAGAGCCAGAGGTGAGGGGAGGAGGGGCGAAGATAGGGATGGGGAAGGATGCGGAAAGGGAAGGTATGCAGCCCGGAAAGAAAGGAAGGCCACATTAGCTCGGGGTCCCGTGCTCGCTACGCACGTATCCACAAAAGAGTTGTGGACCCCCCTGGGGGGACAACGGCGGTCTGACGCTTGTGTGACGCCGATGTGACACCATATTGATGACAATGCAGCGCTAGATGCTGATGCGACACTAGTGTGATGCCCCCATGATACCAATGCAACGCCACTGTGATGCCGACGTCATGCCATTAAATTGTTAAAATGCTCTTGGGCCAGGCAGAAATTTCTGTATGTCCTCGTCTATAGCAATAACAACGAAAAAATCGAAGTATAAACGTTATTACTTTTATCACAGAGCATCTGTAAAATACACATGCATGGAACCGGAGTAATACTGGAGTGCTGTGATGTACATATTCAAAGTAACCAAATTGTTATAACAAAAAACATTGACAAATACTGACAGCTGCTACTTGCGCAGTGGGAGACTGGACATATGTTTTAGAAAGGGTATGCAATTCCAGCAAATGCAACACGCTGTACTGGTGAACCCAGTCAGGTAATGCATCTTCTTACCATTCTGTTGCACTGGCATTATTTGTTGAACAATATTCCCCCTGTCCCAGTCATACACTCGTCCGTCATCATGCCGTTCCATTCTTGATGCAGAAAGCTATGAGCACATTTCTCTGATACATGTTTACAACAAACAGAGTTGCTTCTTTGCTCAATGTTAGCATCTCGTCATTTGAACACGAGACCTGGACGTATGTGAAGACAGCAAAGAAATGGCAGCACTCACGCAATTGAACTATGAAAATTAAAATTGCTCGAAGGGTGAGCGGTCGAGCTTTCATGCCATTGAACACCCCACGTTTTCGCAAAATGCATACACCATTGGCTACAAAGGAAAGGGAGAGGGGTGAATTAGGGAAATAATGTCATAGCCCGAGCGCTAGATGCTGAAGTCAGCGATCCCGGTGAAAGAGCTGATGTTGATATTAGCAATTACAGGAATGCTGATTCTGATGTCAGCGATTGAAGCTTGTACATGCATTGCCCTCTGATCCTACCACACAATGACAAAGTGCAGAAATTCACATGAAGGTTCAACGTTTTGACAACATAACCGACATTCAAATCAATGTGATGCACGAGTTGAACAACATTCGATAGAAGGAGTTTGCTGACAGTTTTACTTGGTTGTACGAACTTTTTTGGGTTGAACAAAAGAGGGTGGGGGGGGAGACACTGTAGAACACCTGAAGCATTAAAACTACCATCTTAACTTTTCTCTCTTTTTTTAAATTAATCCAGTCTCATAATTTTTTGGAATAACAGGGCACTACTGGCCTGCTCAGACGGTTGCTTTCGGCTACTTTTCCTCTTTGTGTAGTTTTTAGTCTTGGAAACAAACGAATCAACCTATATTTTGTATATTTCAACTCAATGTCTTATGGAATAATTGTGGGGTAACTCATCAATTACAAAGAAAGTATTGAGTGCACGAACACGAGCAGTAATAATAGTATGTGTTTACTTGCAGTCATCTTGTAAGAACTCCTTTAAGGAGTTACACATTTTAACTACACCTTCACAACATATATATTCGCTATTGAAATTCATCATAAATAATCAGTCACCATTTGAGAAGAACAGTGACGTCCATACTTACAAAACTAAAGGAAAAACGCACCTTCATTACTCATTAGTAACGCTATCAGCTAACAAGGGAGTTCAATATGTATCAATAAAAGTTTTGGATCATTTTCCCAATAGCATAAAATGTCTGACAGGTAGTAAAACAAGTCTTAAATCAAACCTAAAATCGTTTCTTCTTGACAACTCCTTATATTCCGTAGACTAAGATTTATTTAAAAACTTGTAGCCCCCCTCCAAAAAAAAATAATAATTTTAAGTATAGTTGCATGAGTAGAACTGAAAAATAATGCGTTCATTAATGTTAAATTTAGACCAATGTGTCATTTTGCAACCTCACAACTTTACTATATCAGCATGTAGCATCCACTCAAACTAATCATGTATACACATCCTGTAAACTGATTCATTCCACACCTTTCGATAAAAAAAAATGCAAATGTTCAGTGGGACATATAAATGTCTAACTAATCAACTAACAACATCCCACCCCCCTGCACCATTGAGCCGCTTAGTCATTATTATGCATGTAACACTTCTATTAGTAGAATGTAACTTATTCATGGTCAATACTGTTTTGTTTATTGCTTTCTGTTTCGGGAAGGAGCTTAGCGAGTTCACGGCCTTTTCAGAACGCATTAGCACCGCGAACTTCAACGCTAAGTCGGCAGTCACTGTGACAAATCTCGCTTGGTTTTCCGTTACACCATGAGATTATGTTCTCAAGCAGATAGTTCACTACGCACAAGACGGACAGTCGAAGCTTCTTCTGGCCACGAGTGCAAATTCTATCCTACCTTATTTCCTCTTACACCTCAGGCTTTCGGTAGATCACGGAGCACGTCTACTAATCACAGGAACGAACAAATCATTGCTGCGATGCTCTGGGCAAGGCTGTTCAGACTTCCTCTCACGAGCCGCTGGTGTATGAGTCTCGCCCCGTGCTATAGGGAAGAAACACAGAAATTTAGAAAAATAGTTCAAATGGGTCTGAGCACATATGGGACTTAACATCTGAGGTCATCAGTCCCCTAGAACTTAGAACTACTTAAACCTAACTAACCTAAGGACATCACACACATCCATGCCTGAGGCAGGATTCGAACCTGCGACCGTTGCGGAAATTTAGAACATGGTGCAAGTAGGTTGTTTATGTTTGCTTATTGGCAACGTTAAATAGCGTTCTGTATGAAAATCACTGGCTGTGCTGTGTGCAGTCTGTGGCTAGTTTGCATTGTTGTCTGCCATTGTAGTGTTGGGCAGCTGGATGTGAACAGCGCGTAGCGTTGCGCAGTTGGAGGTGAGCCGCCAGCAGTGCTGGATGTGGGGAGAGAAATGGAGTTTTGAAATTTGTAAGACTGGATGTCATGAACTGCTATGTATACTATGATTTATCAACATTGTTAAGGTAAATACATTGTTTGTTCTCTATCAAAATCTTTCATTTGCTAACTATGTCAATCAGTAGTTATTGCCTTCAGTAGTTTGAATCTTTTATTTAGCTGGCAGTAGTGGCGCTCCATGTATTGCAGTAGTTCGAGTAACGAAGATTTTTGGTGAGGTAAGTGATTTGTGAAAGGTATAGGTTAATGTTAGTGAGGGCCATTCTTTTGTAGGGATTTTTGAAAGTCAGATTGCTTTGCGCTAAAAATATTGTGTGTCAGTTTAAGGACAGTCATGTATAATTTTTCAAAGGGGACGGTCCACATGGATCCTGGCAGGGTCGCCATATGAAACGTCCCCTTTGAAAAATTATACATGACTGTCCTCAAACTGACACACAATATTTTTAGCGCAACGCAGTCTGACTTTCAATAATCCCTACAAAAGAATGGCCCTCACTAACATTAACCTATACCTTTCACAAATCACTTACCTCACCAAAAATCTTCGTTACTCGAACTACTGCAATACATGGAGCGCCACTACTGCCAGCTAAATAAAAGATTCAAACTACTGAAGGCAATAACTACTGATTGACATAGTTAGCAAATGAAAGATTTTGATAGAGAACAAACAATGTATTTACCTTAACAATGTTGATAAATCATAGTATACATAGCAGTTCATGACATCCAGTCTTACAAATTTCGAAACTCCGCCATTTCTCTCCCCACATCCAGCGCTGCTGGCGGCTCACCTCCAACTGCGCAACGCTACGCGCTGTTGACATCCAGCTGCCCAACACTACAATGGCAGACAACAATGCAAACTAGCCACAGACTGCACACAGCACAGCCAGTGATTTTCATACAGAGCGCTACTTAACGTTGCCAATAAGAAAACAAACAACCTACTTGCAATGGTATGCACATGTAAACAGTGTGTGGAGCAGAATCCCGAAATTTCGCATCATTTAAGCACTAACTCACCCCACGACAGCCGTGGAATAGCTTATACTTAGGATTCAAAGGCCTCGTTTGAAGAACAATCTGATTAGCTGTGATGTGCCTACTCTTCAAACATTCGCTTGACGTCAACATGTAGTACATCGCAAAAGAAGATACTACATGCGCGTTTTGCTAGAAACTTTGCTATAGAAGTTTTACCACGTACAGTTATCGCCGATAATCGACCACGGTTTAGCTCCACGCTGTTTCAAGACACTTGCTTCCGCGACAGCGAACAGCATTTAACAAGATCACTTTTTCAACCTCATCTAATCAGAGCAGTTATTAGACATGCACAAATCGCGAATGAAAGGGAGCGTAGCGGAGGCGTCCGTAGAAGCCACAGTAACTGTCTAAGCAGTTACAGCATGAAGGTAATCGAGAGCAGAAATTCTGCAAGGATAATACGAAACCTACATCTACACTCCTTATGGCGTGTGATGGAAGGTACTCTGTTTACCTGCGTCATTCCCCTTTTCCTGTTCCAGTCACGAATAGTTCGGGATAAGAACGATTGCTGATATGTCTCTGCGTGGGCTCGAATCTCTCTCACTACAACACATTGTGATGTAGAATGCGTCTCTTGCAGTGTCTGCCACTGGCGTTCAATGAGCATCTCTGAGACGCTTCCGAGTTAAGTAAAGGACACTGTAACGAAACGTGTAGTCCTCCTTTGAATCTTCTCCATTTCTTTATCAATACGTCTGGTTCGGATTCCAGGCTGACAAGAAATATTCAAGTACTGGTCGACCGAGATTTTTGTTAGCTACTTCCTTTATTGGTGGACTACGTTTCCCAAGGATTTTTCCAATGAATCCCAGTCTGGCATCTGCCTTGCCAGCGATTAATATTATGCGGTCACAACACTTCAAATTGGTCCATTGCATACTCCTAGGCGCTTTAAGTGAATTGCAAGACCCTGTGGTGTGTGGATGTGAAATCGTACCGGAATGATGGAACTGTCCTCACACTCCCACACTCCCCTTAAGAACCGATGTTAAATTTTAATAGCCCAACGGAATCGCTATCTCAAAAATTACCCTAGCATGGAGCCTAAGGTGGGGAATTGCTATAAAATCCTACTGAATGACTACTTTTTCTCAGTCGACATATAATAATAATAATAATAATAATAATAATGAACTTTAATATCATTCTTGAAAAAATTATCAGGACATGGGAAAAAGAAGTCAAAGGTATCCAAATTGGCATTAGAAAAGATAATAGATTCAATGTGCAGTGTTTAGCTTTTGCAGATGACCTTGCAATCCTCAGAAATAATACGAAAGACGCCACTAACGCCATAGAGAACTTACACGAAATTGCACAAATAACTGGCCTGCAAATTTCGTATGAGAAAACCCAATACATAGAAATAGTACCACAAGACAAATTGTCTATTGTGACAACCCATGGGATAATCGTACAAGTACCACATTTTAAGTACCTGGGAGAAATCATCCAGCCATCATGGATCAACCTAAAGGCCAATGAGGAAAGAATAAAAAAACTACAGAAAGCATATAAACACACTTGGAACTATTATAACAAAAAGTGCATATCCATTAACGCAAAACTGAGGCACTACAACACTGTCGTACTTCCGGAGGCACTGTATGCATCTGAAACAACACAAATAGGTGGGCAAACTAAAATCAAAGAAATAGAGAAAAAATAAAGGAAAATTCTTAGGAAAATTTTTGGCCCGATACAAGAGCAAGGAATCTGGAAGAAGAGACCAACATCAGAATTATATAAATACACAGACAAGATTACGGACACAATAAGGAAAAGAAGAAGGCAGTTCTACAGACATATCCACGGGATGAATGAAAACAGAATTTCAAAGCGAATTCTTAAAGTCATCAACTCAGGTAGGGGAAAAACAAAATGGATAAAAGAAGTTGAAGAGGATCTCATACAAGCAAACATAACAGTAAACGATGCAGAAAATAGAACTGAATTCAGGAACATCACCAAAAAACATAAATTTGACACCGCAACACAAAAGAGACCAGGATGCAAATGGACAGCGGAGCGAAAGAAACAACACAGTGAACGCATGAAGAAAATTTGGGCTCAGAAAAAACAAACAATCATCATAAAGGAATTCAAGTTCAAACGCTCTCTTTAAACGGGAATAATCGAAAATAATAATAATAATAATAATAATGAACTGAAGGAAACTACAAGTCACTTCAAATTAAATACAAATAAAATTAAATTGACGTTTTATTATATTAAAATCAATGACATAGCACGAGACGACAATGAAAGTATGAAGCTATTGGGGGGTGGACTACTGTATCTTAGCTGCATGTCCAGTCACTAATACGGATGCAGCCTACCAAGTGTTTTAATTACTCCACTGGTTGACTGAATAATAAATGAAAACTATACTATCACTCGAACTAACATTAACGGTATTCTGGCAAAGGTTGTCCCCTCTGCAAACATCAACGCCCAGATATCACCAGTGCTGCTGCATATTCTCACCAATCTGATATGGCGGTAAAGTCGGCCGTGTGTGGTCGCATGTGAAGAAGCAGAACCTCGCTCGTGAGGACCTGGACACCGCGAAGTCCCATTCAGCGTCTGAACCCAGAGTTTTCGATGTCTAAAACCAGCGACCTTTCACCTTCCACATTAAAAAACAAGAATGTCTATCTTCACACACCCCTGCTCCCGATTCTGCTGTTTGCGCCGTTCCAGCCGCAACCGCCAATCAGGAAAAAAATATTACTGTTTTCCGACAATTGCGTAGAAACTGCCAGGTTTAATAAGTTCCCATCACTGAATGTCTCCAGAAGCGGGTCAGCCAGCGCACATCTCCCTCGACAGTTTTTTCTAGAAACTCCCGTCTAACGTCAGAACGTTGTTTAATCAGTTCCAAATTTCCAGAAGCCTGACCAATTTAACGGGAACTCCACGAGGCTCCTCCTACCACCACACAGGCCCAGACATTCCAAAACATTTGATTTCTTACAATGAATCATTAGGTAGCAGCCAGAACTTAAAAAACTACCACCCTCCGTCTTCCACAGAGCCGAACCCCTTCATAGCGTGATTGACAGAGGAGTTCCGTGAACCCTCTCAGGTGGCTTTTTGACACGCATAAGCCAGAACAAAGCCTCTGAATGCCGCGTGGTCTCCCCTGTCGCTCTCAGAGTTCTGTGCAAACTGAGCGGCTCTCTGGCATTCTTAGAGTGGAACTAAAAGCCTAGAGCGACAGCCATGCAGTTTTATAAGAGACATTCCTCAATACTAAATAACGTCATGAGACTTTTAGCACGATGAAACTAAAGTGCTGTCGCCAGTCGTGACAAGGAGCTGATGAATATAGCATATAAATGGAAGGAGGTAAGCCAGACAGCTTGTAACCTCTCAAAGTACCTGCTTCCAGTGATTGTTCTGTAATTGTGTAATCATACAATAAAGGATCTTTTTGTCCATGTACACGCAGTACATTACATTTGTTTGTATTCAGGCTCAATTGTCACTCGTACCAAAAGTCGATCTTCTGCATTTCACTACAATTTTGTAGCGTTGGAGCTTCCCTGTATGCAACACCATCATCCGCGAAAAGCCTCATGGAACTTCCTACGTTATCTACAGTCCAATGGGGCACGCCCGAAGTTAGTTTTACGTCTGAAGACTTCTCTTCATTGAGAATGACATGCTATGTTCTGTTTGCTAGAAACTCTTCGACCAAATTGTGGGGCAGCGGGTGGAATTATTTGTTATATAAATGTTTTGTTTTTCCCGGCCGATTAGCAACATATGTGGGGCGGCGGGTGGAATTATTTGTTGTTAATGTTCCTATTATTTATGCAGTCTTTTGCCGTTCCCAACACTGGCTCTCTAATTACAATATTGGCAACCAGAAAGTGATTAGCAAAACGTGAAGCCTGTAATTAGAATTCCTAGTGCCCACTTCATCTGAGAAATACACTTATAGCTACAGCTCATAGCTCTGAGGAATTAGGAGATTGTCTGGGATTCATAATCAAAAACGATTATCTCTAAAATGTTCACTATATTCTGAAAGTCACAGACCAAAAAGAATCCACACAATCCAACTAATACACTCCTGGAAATGGAAAAAAGAACACATTGACACCGGTGTGTCAGACCCACCATACTTGCTCCGGACACTGCGAGAGGGCTGTACAAGCAATGATCACACGCACGGCACAGCGGACACACCAGGAACCGCGGTGTTGGCCGTCGAATGGCGCTAGCTGCGCAGCATTTGTGCACCGCCGCCGTCAGTGTCAGCCAGTTTGCCGTGGCATACGGAGCTCCATCGCAGTCTTTAACACTGGTAGCATGCTGCGACAGCGTGGACGTGAACCGTATGTGCAGTTGACGGACTTTGAGCGAGGGCGTATAGTGGGCATGCGGGAGGCCAGGTGGACGTACCGCCGAATTGCTCAACACGTGGGGCGTGAGGTCTCCACAGTACATCGATGTTGTCGCCAGTGGTCGGCGGAAGGTGCACGTGCCCGTCGACCTGGGACCGGACCGCAGCGACGCACAGATGCACGCCAAGACCGTAGGATCCTACGCAGTGCCGTAGGGGACCGCACCTCCACTTCCCAGCAAATTAGGGACACTGTTGCTCCTGGGGTATCGGCGAGGACCATTCGCAACCGTCTCCATGAAGCTGGGCTACGGTCCCGCACACCGTTAGGCCGCCTTCCGCTCACGCCCCAACATCGTGCAGCCCGCCTCCAGTGGTGTCGCGACAGGCGTGAATGGAGGGACGAATGGAGACGTGTCGTCTTCAGCGATGAGAGTCGCTTCTGCCTTGGTGCCAATGATTGTCGTATGCGTGTTTGGCGCCGTGCAGGTGAGCGCCACAATCAGGACTGCATACGACCGAGGCACACAGGGCCAACACCCAGCATCATGGTGTGGGGAGCGATCTCCTACACTGGCCGTACACCACTGGTGATCGTCGAGGGGACACTGAATAGTGCACGGTACATCCAAACCGTCATCGAACCCATCGTTCTACCATTCCTAGACCGGCAAGGGAACTTGCTGTTCCAACAGGACAATGCACGTCCGCATGTATCCCGTGCCACCCAACGTGCTCTAGAAGGTGTAAGTCAACTACCCTGGCCAGCAAGATCTCCGGATCTGTCCCCCATTGAGCATGTTTGGGACTGGATGAAGCGTCGTCTCACGCGGTCTGCACGTCCAGCACGAACGCTGGTCCAACTGAGGCGCCAGGTGGAAATGGCATGGCAAGCCGTTCCACAGGACTACATCCAGCATCTCTACGATCGTCTCCATGGGAGAATAGCAGCCTGCATTGCTGCGAAAGGTGGATATACACTGTACTAGTGCCGACATTGTGCATGCTCTGTTGCCTGTGTCTATGTGCCTGTGGTTCTGTCAGTGTGATCATGTGATGTATCTGACCCCAGGAATGTGTCAAAGTTTCCCCTTCCTGGGACAATGAATTCACGGTGTTCTTATTTCAATTTCCAGGAGTGTATTTTCCTGGAAGTATTTGTATGGAGTGTGGTCTTACACATATGAAGAGAATAGAAGTTTTTTGAATGTGGTGCTACAAAAAAAGCAGTAGATTAAATGCTTAGACTGGATAAATAATCAAGATGTATGGTATCGTGGAGAAAAGAAATTTGTGCCACAACTTGACTAAAAGAAGAGGTCGGCTGGTTGGGCACATCCTAAGGCATGAACGAATAGTTAATTTGATAATGGAGGAGAGTGTGGGGGATAAAAATTGTAGATGATCATCAGGGCTTGACAACAGTAGTAGGCTGAAGTAGTTGTTTTGATAACAGTAGTAGGCTGAAGTAGTTGTTTTGATAACAGTAGTAGGCTGAAGTAGTTGTTTTGATAACAGTAGTAGGCTGAAGTAGTTGTTTTGATAACAGTAGTAGGCTGAAGTAGTTGTTTTGATAACAGTAGTAGGCTGAAGTAGTTGTTTTGATAACAGTAGTAGGCTGAAGTAGTTGTTTTGATAACAGTAGTAGGCTGAAGTAGTTGTTTTGATAACAGTAGTAGGCTGAAGTAGTTGTTTTGATAACAGTAGTAGGCTGAAGTAGTTGTTTTGATAACAGTAGTAGGCTGAAGTAGTTGTTTTGATAACAGTAGTAGGCTGAAGTAGTTGTTTTGATAACAGTAGTAGGCTGAAGTAGTTGTTTTGATAACAGTAGTAGGCTGAAGTAGTAGTTTTGATAACAGTAGTAGGCTGAAGTAGTTGTTTTGATAACAGTAGTAGGCTGAAGTAGTTGTTTTGATAACAGTAGTAGGCTGAAGTAGTTGTAGTTTTCAATATTTATTCTGAGGTGAAGAGATTTGCGCAACGTTAATAAAAGACACAGGAATCAGACAAGTAACTTAGTACACACACAATTAAAAAACACGCAAGAGATAAAAGGCACACCCAGCGACAGTATGATGGCCGTTCGCAACACTTCAAAAAAACACGGAACACTCACTGTAGCCTTCTCTCGCGCAGCGTTGTTATATATAAAGCCGCGGTGCGGACGGCTAACGGAACGCCTGATCAAAATTGCTCTCCCGACTAGCCGCTGGGCTAGTAATGCCCCACTTTAAGTTATCGAATAGATCATTGCTTCCTTTGCTGATGGCCGATGAAGCTCTCAATTTAAATGTGCAATCAGCACACAGGTAAGTAATCATAACAAAAGTCTGACGTGGCTAAGTCAAATATTTTGGGCGAGAGAATTAATTTAATTACACTACACGCAGTAGACGAGCTCTGAACTTGCTCTTTGGAGATACGCTATCGCTATAGTTTTATAGTATTCAGTTGAAACTTCTCACATCTTTATGATTATAGCGGATCTCCCTTCTACTTAAATTTAAACATCCTAGCATTAGTTATTAGCCTACTTAATCTATCTTGCTTCCTTAATATTTAAGACAAAAACCAGAAAATCATGAATTTCAACTAAAATTTTAATTTGTGAGATTCAGAATACTGTTTCTACTAAATTATTATGCAAATTTTTAAGTTTCTAGCTCTTTTCTGTTGCGCCAATGATTTTTACAGAAAAACGTCCAAATTTCGAAAATGGTTAAAGTTATTGAACTGACATTCAACACATATTGATTTAGTATTACTCCTGACATGCTAGAAACGTTTCAGGTTATTTACTTGATTTTTAAAGTATTGTGCAACATTTATGACGTCAGAGCTAGTTACAGCGGACTAGGCTGGCACACAATGGAAAGACTGATGTGAATTTTATACGGCGTGAGTAGGCTGCTTCCTTACAAAATCACGCTGGACTGATATTCCGTGTACTCGTGGTTTGTTGCCGTATGGGGTAGCTGCGCGGTCTGCGGCGCCTTGGACGGTTCACTCAGCTTCCCCCCGTCGGAGGTTCGAGTCCTCCCTCGGGCATGGGTGTGTGTGTGTGTGTGTGTGTGTGTGTGTGTGTGTGTGTGTGTGTGTGTGTGTGTGTGTGTGTGTGTGTGTGTGTTGTCCTTAGTGTAATTTACTTTAAGTTAGATTAAGTATTTTGTAAGGTTAGGGACCGATGACCTCAATAGTTTGGTCCCATAGGATCTTACCACAAATTTCCAAATTTTTCCTCGTAGTTTTTTCATTAAGTAGCAGTGCGAAGCTGTATCGAACGCCCTCCAGAAGTCAAGAAACACTTCATCTACCTGGGCACCTGTATCTACCGTCTTTCTGGGTCTCGTGGACCAACAGAGCGAGCGGCCTATCACACGATCATTGCTTTAGGAACTTATGTTTATTTCGACAAAGGAAATTTTCGGACTCCAGGAATGTCATAACACATGAGCATAAAACATGTTCCAAAATTCTACAACAGACCAACCTCAGAGATACATACCTATAGTTTTGTGTGTGTTCGACGACCCTTCTTGAAAACGGTAATGATCGCTGCTAGAAGAGAGGCAAGTTTTTTTGCCCACTCCATGTAGAATGGATCTGGTATCCCGTCAGATCCAGTGGCCCTTCCTCTGTTGAGGGATCTGAGCTGCTTTTCTATCCCCTGGTCACTTATTTCGATATCTGCTCTATCCCATACGGCGGATCGAGCTACAGGTGGGGTTATTCTATGCTCGATGATGGCACCTAAAGAAGGAACACTTAAGTTTGATAAAATGGACTAGTGATCTCCAATTGATCGTTAACGAGTAACTGATAGTAGATATGCTACACAAGTAATGCTTCTGAGACCTTGTCAGGTAGATCTTGCTAGTGAAGATAAATAGATCGGTTTCTTATTACAGTCTCACGTCTGTAGTATCATACAGACAGGAAAAAATAAAATTAAGAATCAATTACATGAGTAATGTAAAGTCTCTCAGGAGCAACATGCGCATCTTTAACATCTACGGAATCCTAGCAGTAAGGTTCATACAACTGTCAAACTAGAGCCTTCATTTGACCTGAGAAGACAAAGTCCATTGTCTTCATTTGCGGCGAACGGGTTGACCGTGGAGCACGATTATCATGATCAATATATTGATCCTGTAGTGTGTGCCAACTCTTTACAGTAAAATCATACAAGCCTAGTAGTTACCAGCTGTATATTTTCCAGGAAGTGGTTCCCGGGGGATTAGGGATTTTCACCTGCCTCGAGATGTCTCTGTGTTTGTGTTGTCCTCATCATTTCATCATCATTCATGAAAGTGGCGAGATTGGACTGAGCAAAGGTTGGGAATTTGTACGGGCGCTGATAACTGTACAGTTGAGCGCCCCCCCCCCCCCCCCCCCCCCCAAATCAAACATCATCGTCATCCACTGGAAGTTGGTCAACAAAGTTCACTTTCTGCCTGTATAGAGCATTGGAGAATGTAAAGTGAAAGTGTTTATTCACAATTTTGTATAGAAAGGAACATATGACCCTTCCCACTCAAGTACCGATGAGACGACTCTTTTCATTGACAGGGTTTGTGTATTTTTTCTGTATCGAGTACCAACGCAGAGGAGGAGGAGGAGATTTAGTGTTTAACGTCCCGTCGACAACGAGGTCATTAGAGACGGAGCGCAAGCTCGGGTTAGGGAAGGATGGGGAAGGAAATCGGCCGTGCCCTCTCGTATTTGAACATCAATTCAACGAGTGCTCCAAGAATTGTTATGTTGCAATGATACTGATGCGAACCACCACTAAACAAACAAATCGGAGTCGGCTAATGCTGAACTTTCAGGTTAGATATAAGTCGTCGACTAATGTCACATAATTTCAGATATCACACCAAACGTTAGTTGCTACAGTGACACATTTTGGCTGAGACCTGAATCGAGCACTTTTGTAACGGCTCTAGTCCTCTTGTGCCAAATGACTGACGATTCATGGTCAGATTTACGCTACAGGTATTAATTTACGAGGGGTGCTCAATAAGTAATGTAACACATTTTTTCTGAAAGCAGGTTGGCTTTATTCAGAATTCCAATACACCGTATTATGCCTCCCGCTTTTGACTAAAAAGAACTATTTTTCAACATAATTCCGTTAAATGCGACGGCATTACGCCACCTTACTGGGAGGGCCTCTATGCCCACATGGTACCAACCTATTGGTCGACATCGGAGCCAACGACTTGCTGTTGAACTAGTGTATCAGAACCACCAACAGAGACGTCCAGTTGAGCAGTGGGGTGTTTCATCATCGATCACCTCAAATAAGAACGTCCGCACGTTCCAACACTGCAGGAATCACGGCTGTACGTGGACGGACGGCCCATGCGAGATCGGACAGATTTGTACGATCTTGTTGCGATGACAGATGCATCGCCCAAGAACATTCCGTACTTTTGTTCAGTGCCAGGTATTCGTAGACATTCTGCAAGCGCCTATGAGTACCTGGGATGCTTTGGCTTTCCGCTAAAAGAAACTTAATAACATCTCTCTACTAGAACACACCTCCATTACAGACGCCATTTTGAAGCCTACGTATAGCGCTGCCACCTATCGGAACTTCATTAAACTGTAGGGGCTGAAGTGGGAATATTCCACTGTCCCACAAAAAATTCTACATTTTTCCAACCGAAACTGGCAGAGCAAAAAAGTGTTGGATTACATATCGAGCACTTCTAGTACACATTTCTGTGATCATTAAATCTGGATTCATTTTGCCAGTACTTCTGAATGTTACAGTTTTTACAAGCGTTAGTGTAAGACGCGTACACTTACACTGCCGTTTAGAGGTGATTGCACAGGCGATGTATACGTATTGCTGTACAACTGCAATCAGACTGTTATACCCTGCTCTGAAACTTCCGAGCACTGTAGGAAACAAAAGAGGACTAGAACCGCTATAAAAGTGCTACATTTAGATCTCAGCCAACATGTGTCATTGTAGCAACTAACGCCGAACGTGCTACCTGAAATTATGTGACAATCGACGACTCATATCTAACTTCAAAGGTCAGCATTATCAGACACTGATTCCAATGAACATGAGATTACTGGCTCATTTAAAATAATTGCTCCTTCAACGACAAGCCCCTTCAGGTTGAAAACTGATATGCTACAATACAAACATTAATAAATTGAATTTGATATTTACTGTTTGTGGTACTGGGGACTGACTGAAGTATAACTTCTTTGAACTGATATAGTCTGAAGGATATCCAAAGTAAATGATAAAAACTTTCTAAGAATTACACAAACACACACATAATCTAAGGTTTTGTCAGTGGATCGTCCATGCAGTCTGTTTTAGAGTCCTCGTGCAGAAGAAGAGGAACGTGATGGAATCATGTACCCTGAAAGGAGAAATGTCTTGAGGTAATGTGGTCGATCACACTGTCTTCAAAGCACCTATCTGGTAGAAATTTGCAGTCTTAGTAGGGTTTTTACTTTTCCACTTATTTGTTTGAGTGTTCTAAAACTGGATGGTTACAAGTTTATTATGTACGTTTGGGAAGAGAACATTTCATTATGTTCAGCATTTGGTTTATTCCTTCACAGTAAACTTATGCAACATCATGCTTCCTCACATCTTAACACCTGGACAACAAAAACGATCACATTTGACTACGTATTTCCACTTCTCACCATATGAGTGTACATCCAAAAGCATAATGTTTCACTGACTTACTGACCTCCAAATCCTTGACATGGTACACTTCAGCGTTCAACATTATGGTAAAAGAGCTGTACTACTTGTGAGCGTACAAACTGTGGCAGGAGTTTAGAGCGGCAGTTTCCCGCCACAGAGCACGTGGCTGGCAGTTGCTAAGGGGCCGTGGCCAGTGGATAGCGTCTAGGAGACCTTGGAAAAACCCTAGCGGACGCTAGGCAGGGGTGCAAATGGCCGTGTTTTCGCGCTCAGAGGAATTTATATAACAGAGAAAAATTGATACAAACAAAACTAAGAGTGACACAGAGGTGCGAGTTGGCACTCATGGACAGAAAAATATGTAAAGCTAAATTATATAGACGCGCCACAAAAATATACAATAGTTTAAAAGTTATTGTTGCCTTAGAAATTATAAATTTATGAAAGTTCAAAAGCTGATATCTCTGAAATGCTTTGACCGATTAATAGAAACAAAGTGTCTACGGATACGGCTAGTAGAGCTACATCGAGCAATCATAGCCGATTTAGCAGAATCTGTACCATTTTTTTAATGACAGGTCAGAATATGAGATTCGACTGAGAGAAACTGTTTTTTGGGAATAAATAAGTTTAAAAGAGACGAAACGAAAGAGGTAGATGAGTAATTAAGTATGTATTTTTATTTGTTTATCTATGTTTAGTATCAAAAATCTGGCGAAAGCAATATCACACCACAAGAACAAATGGTTCAAATGGCTCTGAGCACTATGGGACTTGACTTCTAAGGTCATCAGTCCCCTAGAACTTAGAACTAATTAAACCTAACGACATCACACACATCCATGCCCGAGGCAGGATTCGAACCTGCGACCGTTGCGGTCACGCGGTTCCAGACTGTAGCGCCTAGAACCGCTCGGCCACCCCGGCCGGCACACCACAAGAACATTTGTGAAAAAACGATGGCAGATACAGAAAATTGGACCTTAGATTGTTACTGCCCAGAAATTTTCCATATTTTTCAATGTTATCATATGTGTTTTTGTATTTCGTTTTAGAATATTCGTAATTCTTTTTGTCAAACATTGTTTTGTGTTAGGCAGTCGTTTCGAGGGTGCATAGTGCAGCCATCTTAGAGCGCGGTTGGTTTTGAGCAACGCTAAGTGCCGGACGTGCCGTGTATCTGGGCGTAGTAGTGGGTTGGTAGCCACGTTCGGGGATAAGTATGTATGTAGCGACGTTCGAAAGGGATCAAGTGGAGCGCAGTATAGTTGTTTAGGATAGCAGACAAGAGTATCACGACATATGAATTTTATAGTGAAGTGTTGTAGCGTCAGTTATTAATGGACACCCTTACAGAAGAGCCCCTCAGACTGCATTGTAAGTGTTTAGTGAATATATTGAAGAAAAATAAACTACTTATTCAAATTATAAATCAACGTGACTCGATATTTTAAATTTCACCGCATACCTGCCTACATTGTTTTGTTATATTTTATTTTGTGTTAGCAGAAGAGCCAACACCGTGTTACGAGTGGAGGCCACAATGCACGCGTTTTAGCCCACGCACGCTGACGTGAGGAGGGAAGAACTATACTGACGTGAGGTCTGGAACATGACAAGGAATGAGAATTCAGAAAGCGGACGTAATTAGTTTGATACTTAACTTTAATCCATTAATGATTAACGTCGCTCTTGACGGTACATGATTCACAATGTTATCTGTTCATAATACATTCTTGAAGTATTTGTAGTAACTGAATATGGCGCCTTGCTAGGTCGTAGCAAATGACGTAGCTGAAGGCTATGCTAAACTGTCGTCTCTGCAAATGAGAGCGTATGTAGACAGTGAACCATGGAGGTAAGAATAAGGGGAGATGGCGCTACGTATCCCAGCCGTACTACGTTTTGAAGCCATGGGGGCGTGGCTAGCTGCCAAGACACACTGACCAAAACATTGCCAGTGTGCTATAGCGCTGCGTGTATTACACTCGCTAATTGCACCATGTACGCATGTAACGTCATCAGATTGGTTGTTTCAAAGTTTTTGTTTAAAATAAAATCTCGTAAAGGCGAAATTCCGCGTTTCTTCTGATTAAAAATAGTTTTTAATGTAATATTACGAATAGCAAGTCTTCAATGTAAACGACAATTTTGTTAATTCAGTAATAAACGTGTATCAAACTAAATAATAAACTGAAAACTAAGTTAGCTATACCCTCCCTCCAAAGCCCCATAAATACATCTTGTTTGTAATACTTACTGGGACATTTCAGTTACGTTACACTACTGGGAAACACTGTTCATTACCACCAATAGTTACTGAAACACGGTACATAGAATGGAAAATCTACACAGTGTCCTGTTTAGGCCAATACTTTACGCCAGTTAATTTAGCGTTAGCTTTTAATTTGGTACATGAAGACAAAGTGAGTTACTCAACACTTCGATTATCGACGATACGTACGTATTATACTGAAACGTGAACTTGAAAACTAAGAATTTAATTCTTTGAATTAACATACCTTTTGCAAATGTTTTGGGTGTGTAGGGAAAACTGATGGTACAGCATTTTCTCGGAGCCTTACTGTTGAAAGGGAAGTTCGGTCTATGTTCTCTTCTCGGAAATGCTGACAACATATAGTGCTCCATTTAGACGCACGCCAATTCTTCCTCCTCACGGCATTCTCCCACAGAGCTTTCCGACTTTCATTTTTAGGAAATCTAGAAGCATACAGGAGAAAAACACGCTATAGTACAAGTACCGATGTAGCACACGTTCATTCACAATGAAGTTGTAAAATCACACTGAGCGAGACAACTTACACATGAAATGTTATTCGATTTCGCATCACAATCAGAACGATTCTTACATCCGAACACCACACAAGTCACCATAATAACGCAAAATCCTTCCAAAAGCGAGCGAGCACACAAGCTTACAGCAGCAATGTTTTGGTCGGATTGAGATGGCTACCCTCGGCTTCACATGGCTTCGCAGCTGTGACGTCACGGCGTCTCCTTCTATTCTTACCTCCATGCAATGAACCGTCGCTAGCAAAGTCGGCTGTACAACTGGGGCGAGTGCTAGGGAGTCTCTCTA
Source organism: Schistocerca cancellata (assembly GCF_023864275.1). NCBI lineage: Eukaryota > Metazoa > Arthropoda > Insecta > Orthoptera > Acrididae > Schistocerca > Schistocerca cancellata. The sequence continues at coordinate 811,426,611 of NC_064629.1, read as the reverse complement.
GACTAGACCTGCCGTGTGGCGGCGCTCGGTCTGCAATCACTGATAGTGGCGACACGCGGGTCCGACGTATACTAACGGACCGCGGCTGATTTAAAGGCTACCACCTAGCAAGTGTGGTGTCTGGCGGTGACAACACATTTTATTTCAGCTTAAAAATTGAGTTTACGACAGGTGTGAGCTGGCACCCACCTTGTGACGAAAAACGTGGCCAAACATTGAGACTAGCCATATCTCTGGGCCACTCAATTAAGCTGAGTGTAACAAATATATATATTTTCGTGCAATAGCAAAAAAAGTGGCTCTGAGCACTATGGGACTTAACATCTATGGTCATCAGTCCCCTAGAACTTAGAACTACTTAAACGTAACTAACCTAAGGACATCACACAACACCCAGTCATCACGAGGCAGAGAAGTGCCATAGCACTTGGGCCGGCCGGAGTGACCGATCGGTTGTAGGCGCTACAGTCTGGAACCGAGCGACCGCTACGGTCGCAGGTTCGAATCCTGCCTCGGGCATGGATGTGTGTGATGTCCTTAGGTTAGTTAGGTTTAAGTAGTTCTAAGTTCTGGGGGACTGATGACCTCAGAAGTTAAGTCCCATAGTGCTCAGAGCCATTTGAAGGCATAGCACTTGGGGGCTCGAACCAAACTATTCAAACTTCAGTGTGTAGTGCCCAGTACTGTCATAATATGGGAGCTCGTCCAGGATCTGTCTTAACTGAACAGGCTCGGTAGGCAGTGCAGGATTGCGTTTGAAAGTGAAGAACATTGGGAGAAACGCGTTGCCGATCGCCGAGCAGTACGCTGAGTCCGACATCACCACTAAAGCGAGAACTGAAGCGCTGCTGGCCGCCAAACATTGTCGCGCCAACTTTGCTGTCACACTCCGGAGCTGGGGCCACTTCCGCTGCCAACCTGCGAGCTGTTCCACGCCACACCACACCCCACCTCACTGCGCGGCAGCCTACAGCCTCAGACTGCAGTCGTCATGCTGCAGCAGTCACATCAAAGCTAAGTGTTGGTAGCAGGTGCATTAATTTCTCAGTTCTCTATCTCACAGCCAGTTTAGCCATGGAGTCCGAATTTAGCAAGATGGTGATAAAATAGTCAGCTATTGATGTTGAGTCTACACGGTGTGGGAGTGAGCCTCAGAGCCACACGGACAGGGAGAAGAAGCAAAAACTAGTGTAATGGCTATGCTTAGATCATTAACGAGCCAAATGGAGGTATTCAGAACTGAATTAAAAACTGATATGGGGGATATAGAAAGTTCTTTGGGGGCAAAAATCAGAGAATGAAATGATAAATTGGGGGATTTATCAGAAAAATTTGCGGAGGTAGAAGGAAATTTGAATGCTAAGATTGATACAGTTGCTATTGAACTCAGGGGTAGAATTGATTCAGGCAGGCAGTTGTGTGACACGAGGAATGATGAGACAAGGCAAGCTATGATTGATGTGGATCGGAAGATTGTGGCTAACTGTGATAAAACAAGAACTTCATTATTAGTTCAACAGGCAGAGACAGCTAGCGACCTAGGAAAGGTAACTGAAAATGTGTCTGCTGTTACTGTAAAGAGTGATGTAGAAATTGAAGAAGTTAACAGTAGATTCAGTAATGCAGAATTATGTGAGGCTAATGGAAGTGTGGGGTGACCTATGGTACAAGTACTCAGTGGTAAGACTTTTTCAGGGGAAAGCAAGGACCATGCTGTAGATTTTCTGGCAGCATGCAAGGACTGTTTTATTGATGGTATGAGTGACAACAGCAAAATTAAACTGGTAAAAAGATTCTTGGAGGGTTCTGCTCAGGCATGAGCAAATCAATGTAGTGAACAATTTAAATAAGTATATTTGAACAGATGTTTCTAAATAGGTATTGGAGCCAAGCAAAACACTGCAGATTACAGAATGATTTTTTGAATGGACCAGTTTACAGAAGAGGCAGGCAAACTATGAGAGAATTTTGTCAGGAGGAATGAAGAAAATTGGTACATTTGTATAGGCCACTGGGAATTTTGATTGAGATTTCTACTTTAAGGAGAAGGTTACCCAAAAATGTACAGTAGGAACTGATACATTGTCCAACAAATTCTATAGAATATTTCTTGGATTTTAGTGAGAGGATGGACCAGGCAATGTGCTATAAGCCAAACTCAGGGGGTAATAATTCAGGGAATAATCAGAGGAATAATGAAGAGAGAAGAAATAATGTGAGTTGTGGTAATAACCACCATAATTCAAGTAGGGAAGGAAATCAGAATGGTAAGTGGAGAGAAAACAGAGATAGAATTCAAAACGAAACTTAGAGGGATAACAGGGAAAAATTTAATGATGATGTCAGGTATCAGAGAGATGCATGGAGAAATGGAAACAGGAGTGATCAAAGACCAGTGCAAAAACAGAGAGATGGGGGAGGAGAAATTAATGCAAGGGGACCACAGGGACAAAATTCTTTAAACTCAGATTTGTTCCAAACATGGTCCAATTTGAGACAATAAACCTTGCAGGAAATAAGACCATGAGATTGGAAAACAATTGTGGGAGAAATAATGGCGGATCTCTTAATAGTTTTAGGCAGAATAACGGGAGGTATTTTAACGAAAGCAAAAGCAGTGGAGCAAGGGAAGAGAAAGTATGGAATAAGAATTATAGGCAAACTAACATGGGGTTTGTTGATCATGATAATAACAAACAAGTGAGGGAAGAAAGGATTTGTGGAATGGAAGCAATTATGGGTAATGGTGAGATGTTTGGAGGCTGGTTTAATCAGCATGATAAGAGGAGGGCCTTGAGAAGTAAAAATAATAGGAAATGTAGGAATCGGGAGGGAGAAGTAAATGTTAGGGGATTGTTAAATGAAAGGGATCAAAATGTGGGGGATAATGATGCACATAGTATTGGCTTGGCAATTATGTTAAGTAATTAGCATGTATCAGCAGTGCAACCTGTGGGAGAAAATGTGTGCTGTGATGGTGAAAGTGTGTATGTGAATGACAGCAGAAATAGCAATGTGTTGAATGCAATGGAACTGTCACCAGTGGTAAGAGGTATAAATTATGTAGAGGCCACAGTGCCTGATTCAAATATTGTTATAGATGGAGATATACAGGAAGGTATGTGCTCCAGCAATGTGAATGTATTAAATAGTAAGCAGGCAGTAGATCCTACATCAGATGTTATCATGGGTAATGATGTTGATACGTGGCACAAGGCTGCAGAATGTGTTAATGTATGTGGAGGCACTTACTCCAGTAATGATAGCGAATGTAGTAGTGAGCAGGCTATAGTTCCTGTAACAGATGAACGAACAGTAGTTCTAGGTGAAGTTTTTAATGTGCAGAATGGAGGTGCATGTGTTGATATTGTGGTTGAAGCTGTGAGGAATTCTGGTGATTCAAGTAAGTTTATGTCTGTTGCAAATGGTATGAGTCAAGAAGCTGGGCAGACACATTCTTTCAAGGAAGCATGGGAGAATAAAGCAGAGAGTGATTTTGAGTCTGATGATTGGATAGCCAGGGCAAAATGGTTTAAGAAGTGGGCACCTTATGATTGGGAGATGAGCAAGCATGATTATGCCAGGCAAATCAGGGATTTATGTAGGGAAAGTGAGATGTTCAAACATGCTTACAAGGATATAATTAATGGGGATAAAGATGTTAAATCATTGGATGAAGAACATGTATTTATGATGGTAAAAGATGGTTTAGGTGATAATAGTACTGTACATAACGATACAATTAGTGAGGAAGCTGAATATGTTGATGAAATCCAAAATTTTATAGTGTATAATGATGAACAACAGATAGCCACGCATGAGGAGCTAAATACTGAATGTATAGGGAAAGATGAGTGTAATTATGATGCTGATGACTGGGTTAATTTTGCAAAGTTGCACCAGCAGTTGATACCAGAGACTTGGGAGCAAGAAAAATATAGAGCTGGTAGAAATCTATTGGGGTTGAGTGTAGGAAACTCTGGAATTAAAGAGGCCTTTGATTTAATATTTTCAGGGGATAGGGATATTGAATCTTTTAGTGAAGAGCAGGTGTGCACCATGCCTAAAGATTGCATACATGAGATAGAGGAGGACTTGATGGCTGAAACAGAATTGAAGCATGATTTTATTGTAAAGGTGCAGCTGATAATAACTTGGTGTGGCAGAGATCTGTGAAACTGTTTTGGTGGATACTGGAAGATCTGTGTCTGGGGTGGCAGAGAGCTTTTATGATCATATTAAGATCAGGGAAGCAGTGGAATTTCCAGTCACAGGGGTGAGAATTAAAAATGCTACAGGAACCTTACGTAAACCAGTGAGAAAGGAGGTAGTTCTAGTTGTAAACATTGGAGGTGAAGTATTTAGCCACCCATTTTTGGTGGTCCCAAATTTAAGTATGAATATGGTGTTGGGGATTGATTTCCTGAGTAACTATGATCCATATGTAGATTGTAAGGACCAGATGGTGGAACAGAACACTGTTGAGGGAAGGAAAAGGGTTAAATTCAAAAGTACACTTAATGATGAAAAATTGATGATTAGTTTGCATGTAGCACAGTGCTTAATGGATGAGATGGAGGTTGAGAAAGAGATAAGGAGTAAAGTAAACGGTACAAAGGGGATTTTTGACGATGAGAAGGCTGAATTATACCAATTATTGCGTAAGAACAAAGATGTGTTTTCTGAAAAACCAGGGAAGGTGATTGATGTTGAGTATTCACTCAAAGTGAATCCACATTAAGGTCAGGCAATACCCTATAGCAGTAGCAGAGAGGGAGGCAGTTAGAGGATAATTTATCATGTGTATGTTAGCTAAGGTGTTTTTTTTTTTTTTACATATGTGTGTAGTTTTAAGAATTTTCTGGATGGACTAGTGGTTTTCATGTTTATCTTGCTAAAAATGTAGTGGCACTTGAAGCTGTGGAACAGCTGGTTGACACAGCTAATTCTCTCATAATGACTAGTGATACAGGCTACAACAGTAGAGATAGTTCAGCATGGGATTAACTGATGAGAGTATGGAACTGAATGGTATTCATATAATATGTTCTTGTATTCATTGAAGAATTAGGTTTGGTGGGATATATAATTTGGTTTTATTTTTGTTTATATGTTTAAGATAACTTATTTTCAGGGAAATATAGGTTGATTTGTGGATTATGTTGTGCCATGGGGTATTTTATACATTTGATTTTATTCAGTTTGCAGTGCTGTAATTTTCATTGGTCATTGAGTAGCATTTAGATTATTGTTTGGGTTAAAACTATGTGTACTATTCTGGTCACTTATCGTCTTAGTTTCACTTTGGTTAGAGAAACCTTGTCTCTGTGTTGTACAGTTGCAAAGATTTGGGCCATTTCTGTTCTTGAATGGAACAAATTGTCGCGATCAAAGAGAAGTCTGTAGCCAGCATGTATCTCTTGGTAACACCACCATCTGTATGTTTGTGTCAGGTTTCGCCCTGAAATTTGGCTTTAACTGTGTCAAGTCTGGATAGCAGAAAGGATGGGCTTACATCCGACCGGTTCTTGGTACCCAGACACCTTTACTGATAGGAAATTGATTGGGTGAATTTTCTTTGTTCCTGGTAGATTCAGGTTAGCTGACTGGCAGGAGATCTTGAGAAACGGCGTTTGATGTCTGAGCTGCAGCACTGAAGCAGATCAGAGGCACACCAAAGAAGACAACAAAAGGTGTAGTGGTTACTATATGTACTGTGTAATTTCTACTAAGAAATATAGTGCAGCGAAATAAAAAGATTGAAGAAAAAGAACAACATTTAGAGGACATTAAGACATTACTTACTACCTTTGGCCAGTCATATCAGCATCAAGAAAATGCTGATGAATAAATGCTGAGAGCGCAGATTGGGTTTAGTGCTACTTGCGAGACCATGCACTGCGTTTAAGGAGTAGCAAGTGACGGTAATTGTGAGCATACAAGCTGTGGCAGATTCCCGCCACAGGGCACGTGACTGGCGGATGCTATGGGGCCGTGGCGAGCGGATAGCGTCTACGGGGCCTGGGAAAAACCCAAGCGGACGCTAGGCAGGGGCGCGTATGGTCATGTTTCGAGCTTGGAGGAATTTATATTCCAGAGAAAAATAGACACAAACAAAACTAAGAGCGCCACAGAGGTGCGATTTGGCACTCATGGACATAATTTATGTAAAACTAAATTATCTACACGCGCCACAAAAATATACAATAATTTAAAAGTTATTGTTGCCTTAAAAATTGTAAATTTATGAAAGTTCAAAAGCTAATATCTCGGCAATGCTTTGGCCGATTAATATAAACAAAGTGGCTACGGATGTGGCTAGTAGAGCTGCATCGAGCAATCATAGCCGATTTAGCAGAATCTGTACCATTTTTCATGAGAGGTCGGAATGTCGGATTCGACTGAGAGAAACTGTGTTTCTGTTAATAAATAAATTTAAAGGTACGAAACTAGTGGCAGCATTCTAAAGTTGAGAGAGGCAGATGAGTAATTAAGTATGTATTTTTATTTGTTTATTATGTTTAGTATCAAAAACCTTGGAAAAGCAATATCACGCCACAAGAACATTATTTGTGAAAAAACGGTGGCAGATACAGAAAATTGGACCTTAAATTGTTATTGCCCAGAAATTTTCCACATTTTTCAATGTATCACATGTGTTTTTGTATTTAGTTTTAGAATATTCGTAATTATTTTTGTCAAACATTGTTTTGAGTTAGGGAGTCGTTTCGAGGGTGCATAGGGCAGCCATCTTTGAGCACAGTTGGTTTTGAGTAGAGATGGGCAAACTGAAACACGTAAATGTTTCGAAACAAATGAAACAGTACAATGTAATGTTTCGATACGGTGTTTTGAAACAGTTTGTTTTGTAATCTAATAAACCTACACATTTTATCATCTTGAATGTCTACTGTATAAGTATGTCCATATAAACACAAATGAGGTGCGAGAGCGCTAATCATATCGCAGAAAGTATGAAACTATCACTTAGGCGTCTTGGCAGTTTCGTATTTCCTGCAGCAAATGCGCTGCTTTTGTGTCAAGTGACTTTCATACTTTTCAATTGGCTGAGGAAAGCCTTAGCTGAAGACAGAAGAACCACCACGAACGGAACTGGAGGTGGGAGCAAACTGCAGAAACAACAGATATGCTACTGGGATTCCCACATTCCATTAGTATGGCTAATATACCCATCCTGCTAATTTCCATGCACACAAAGGGAATCATTGTGGATAATAGACACAGTGACTATAGACTCACAAATAACGCCAAATAATTCGAATAAATAACAAAATATAACAGAAAAAAAATTGTGTTTCAAGGTGTTTCGAACCGTTACTATGAATTCACGATGCTTCCCGTTCACCATTACACTATCAGTGATATTTCAAACAGATTGCTTGCAATTATACCTACATCAAATTTATATACATGTCTAATAACTGTCACTCTACGCCTTTTTTTATTTAAAATGTTGTAGTCTTACTTGCGTTTCTTAGTATGATTACTGTACATGAACAGAGAAGCGTATGTTATAAAAAAAAGTGTAATTTAACTGAATGATTTTCACATATTTATTATTTTGAATGCGAATAGTATGCGTTGTTTTATTGTTTGGTTAGTGTTTATAAAGCAGATGTTACGCCATTTCGGAATAGGACAGTCAGCTAGAAACGAAGCTTTATTTTCGGATATCTTGAGCTTCATGCTATTGCTTGTCAAAAGATTTCGACACTCTTGAAAGTGTTTCATGAAGTGGTATGTTGTGTTTCAGTACCTGTGCCGAGCCCGAATCTCGTCCGACACAGAGCGGAATGAAACATCACTGTTTCGATACAATTAGTCCGTTCCAGGCGCAGGTGGACTGAAACAATCTTATTTTGAAACAACGATACAGTTTCTGTGTCTGGCTCGAGATCCGAGACAAGGGTGGAATGAAACACCACTGTTTCGAAACAGTGAACGATAGCCGTTCCGAAACACTGAAACAATTCCAGGTATCGATACACTGTATCGAAACATAGAAACAGTGGCCAAGTCTAGTTTTGAGCAACGCTAAGTGCCGGACCTGCCGCGCCTCTGGGGGTAGTGGTGAGTTGGTAGCTACGTTCGGGGACAAGTATGTATGTAGCGACGTTCGAAAGTGATCAAGTGGAGCGCAATATACTAGTTTCGGACAGCAGACAAGAGTGTATCACGACATATGAATTTATAGTAAAGTGTTGTAGCGTCAGTTATTAATGGCCGCCCTTACATAAGACCGAGCGAGGTGGCGCAGTGGCTAGCACACTGGACTCGCATTCGGGAGGACGACGGTTCAATCCCGCATCCGGCCATCCTGATTTAGGTTTCCTGTGATTTCCCTAAATCCCTCCAGGCAAATGCCAGGATGGTTCCATTGAAAAGGCATAGTCGACTTACTTGCCCATCCTTCCCTAATCTGATGACACCAATGACCTCGCTGTCTGGTCTCCTCTCCCCAAAGAACCCCCTTACGTAACAGCCTCTCAGACTGCATTTTTAGTGTTTAGTGAATATATTGAAGAAAAATAAACTACTTATTCAAATTATGAATCAACGTGAGTGACTCAATATTTGAAATTTCACCGCAATACCTGCCTGCATTGTTTTGTTATATTTTTCCTCCGCTTAAAAATTGAGTTTATGACTGGTGTGAGATGGCACCCAATGACGAAAAATGTAGCCAAACATTGAGACTAGCCACATCTCTGGGCCACTCAATTAAGCTGATTGTAACAAATATACGAGAGTGAGTCAAATGAAAACCTTAAATTTGCAATATCGAATCGAAATTTCGCGCCGTTATCCTGCAAGTTGGTAAGCGTGCTATAAAGAGCGTGCAGAATGGCCTGTAGGTGGCAGCATAGTGCAGATGCACACATACCGTCGCAGTATCAGTATAAAGATGGCCGCCCCACTTGCGACTTGCACCATGGAATAACAGCGTTCTGTTATTCGGTTTTTACGTAGTGAAGGTGTGAAACCTATTGAAATTCATCGACGAGTGAAGGTTCAGTATGGTGATGCATGTTTGTCACAGCAGCAAGTCTACTAATGGAGTAGGAAGTTCGCAAATGGTGTGACTTCAGTGGAAGATGCTCCTCGTCCAGGTCAGGAACAACGAGTTGTGACTCCACAGAACATTGCAGCAGTTGAAGCCATAGTGAAGGAAAACCGCCGAGTGACACTGAATGACATTGCAGCATGTTTACAGATTAGACATGGATCAGCACACTACATTGTGCATTATGTGCTCCAGTTTCACAAAGCGTCTGCAAGATGGGTGCCACAGCAGCTGACTCCTGAAATGAGAGAACGACGTGTTGACGCTTGGAAGAACTTCTTCAGCGATTTGAACGGGAAGGTGATGGCTTCCTTGCAAGAATCGTTACTGGGGACAAAATCTGGGTTCACTTCCACCAACCGGAAACGGAGAGAGTGAGCAAGGAATGGCGCCATTCCTCATCGCCAAATCCAAAGAAGTTTTGAACAGAACCGTCGGCAGGGAAGGTTATGCTGACTCTCTTTTGGGACGAAAGAGGCGTCATTTTGGAGCATTACATACCTAGAGGGACCACTGTCACCAGTGCATCATACACAGATCTCCTAAAAAATCATCTGCAGCCTGCAATAAAATCAAAGCAACGTGGATTGCTGTCAGCAGGTGTCCTTTTGCAACATGACAATGCAAGGCCCCACACTGCCCGTACAACAGTTACAACAATCACAGACCTGCATTTTGAGTGTCTTCCTCATCCACCATACTCACCAGACCTTTCCCCAAGTGATTTCCATATGTTTGGACCACTCAAAGACGCAATGGGAGGAAAGAAGTTCCATTCTGATGAAGAGGTACACCACACGGTGCATGAGTGGTAGTGCAGACTACCAAAAGAATTTTTTTCTTAAGTAATTTATGCACTTTGTAAGCGCTGGAGGACTTGCATTGAGTGTGGGGCAGATTATGTTGAAAAGTGATACAGCTTTGTACCACTTCTGCCCAATAAATAATATTTTAAAAAATATTTAAGGTTTACATTTGACTCACCCTCGTATATATTTTCGTACCATAGCACGTGGGAGCTCGAGCCAAACTATTCAAACTTCAGTGTGTAGTGCCCAGTACTGTCGTATCCTCCCCCATGTGCGTCTTTTCAGAGGTGCATCCGGCTCTGACTTCAATTTAGTGGATGACAACGCACGATAGCATCAAACGGCACAGTTAGTGGAACATGTGGAACGAGAGGATATTATGTGCATGGACGGACCTGCCTATTGCCCCTACTTAAACACCATCGAGCATGTGTGGGATAGTTAGGGTAGACGTATTGCAGCACATCCACATGCACCAACGACCATGGAGCAGTTGCCAACCAGGCTGGTGGAGGAATGGAACTTCGTACCACAAGAACTCCTTACCACCCTCGTGGCCAGTATGGGAGCACATTGCACAGCATGCATTCCCATTCGTGGTGATCCCATGCCCTATAAGGAACCGTGTCCCACCAGTTGTAATGTTCAGGGGACCATCATAAATCGCGGTGATTTCAGAGTAAATACTGTCTTTCAATAATAGTGTACGGGACTTGGTAGATTAATCTCCCACGAGTAATGAGTATGATGGGCAAACATCTATTAGGCGCACTACGAATGTAGTGTTGTGGACATGTTGGGAATGTGGATCTCACGGGGGGCGTGCAAGGGATAAGTCCCTGCAGACACACTATCCTCTGTGCCCGCGGTGGCTCAGATGGATAGAGCGTCTGCCATGTAAGCAGGAGATCCCGGGTTCGAGTCCCGGTCGGGGCACACATTTTCAACATGTCCCCAATGAAGTGTATCAACGCCTGCTTGCAGCTAGGGTGTCAATTTAATTATTATTTCATTTCTAGCAAAGTTGCATGGTCATCGACGGTAACTGTACTTTCGGGAACAGATACTACCGTCATATATAGTGTTATTTCTATTCATCTCATTTCTTGTTTCTTTCAGTTACCTTCTGCACTATACTGAAATAGTTCTTTCTATCTATGTTGCAAGTTTCATCGAGCTATGTTACTCGTCAGTGACATATCATGTGAAATTTACTTTGGTCCTTAAGTTTTGCACACCAGTGTATATGGTAAAATTAATGGTCCGATACACCACCCCCTGGGTACATTCGGAATCACTTTTATGTCAGAAGATTTCTCTCCGATAAGAATGACATGTTGTACTCTGTTTGCTAAGAACTCTTCAGTCCAATCACACAGCTAGTATGATACTCTGTACGCTCCTACTTTGTTCATTAGGTGGAACTATGTCGAATGCCCTCTGGAAGTCAAGGAACACGGTATCAACCTTGGCGACGGTAGCCACTGCTAGATGTGTCTTACGGACGTAAAGGGCGAGCTGGGTTTCACACGACCGCTGTTTTCGGATCCCATGATGATTCTTATGAAAGGCCGTTTTCTATCTTCAGAAAGGTCATAATACAACAGTATAAAACGTGTTCCAAAATGCTCCCACATTACATCAGTAATACTGGCCTATAGTTCTGTACATCTATTCGAATACCCTTCTTCAAACGGCGCTGACGTATGTACACTCCTGGAAATGGAAAAAAGAACACATTGACACCGGTGTGTCAGACCCACCATACTTGCTCCGGACACTGCGAGAGGGCTGTACAAGCAATGGTCACACGCACGGCACAGCGGACACACCAGGAACCGCGGTGTTGGCCGTCGAATGGCGCTAGCTGCGCAGCATTTGTGCACCGCCGCCGTCAGTGTCAGCCAGTTTGCCGTGGCATACGGAGCTCCATCGCAGTCTTTAACACTGGTAGCATGCCGCGACAGCGTGGACGTGAACCGTATGTGCAGTTGACGGACTTTGAGCGAGGGCGTATAGTGGGCATGCGGGAGGCCGGGTGGACGTAGCGCCGAATTGCTCAACACGTGGGGCGTGAGGTCTCCACAGTACATCGATGTTGTCGCCAGTGGTCGGCGGAAGGTGCACGTGCCCGTCGACCTGGGACCGGACCGCAGCGACGCACGGATGCACGCCAAGACCGTAGGATCCTACGCAGTGCCGTAGGGGACCGCACCGCCACTTCCCAGCAAATTAGGGACACTGTTGCTCCTGGGGTATCGGCGAGGACCATTCGCAACCGTCTCCATGAAGCTGGGCTACGGTCCCGCACACCGTTAGGCCGTCTTCCGCTCACGCCCCAACATCGTGCAGCCCGCCTCCAGTGGTGTCGCGACAGGCGTGAATGGAGGGACGAATGGAGACGTGTCGTCTTCAGCGATGAGAGTCGCTTCTGCCTTGGTGCCAATGATGGTCGTATGCGTGTTTGGCGCCGTGCAGGTGAGCGCCACAATCAAGACTGCATACGACCGAGGCACACAGGACCAACACCCGGCATCATGGTGTGGGGAGCGATCTCCTACACTGGCCGTACACCACTGGTGATCGTCGAGGGGACACTGAATAGTGCACGGTACATCCAAACCGTCATCGAACCCATCGTTCTACCATTCCTAGACCGGCAAGGGTTCCAACAGGACAATGCACGTCCGCATGTATCCCGTGCCACCCAACGTGCTCTAGAAGGTGTAAGTCAACTACCCTGGCCAGCAAGATCTCCGGATCTGCCCCCCATTGAGCATGTTTGGGACTGGATGAAGCGTCGTCTCACGCGGTCTGCACGTCCAGCACGAACGCTGGTCCAACTGAGGCGCCAGGTGGAAATGGCATGGCAAGCCGTTCCACAGGACTACATCCAGCATCTCTACGATCGTCTCCATGGGAGAATAGCAGCCTGCATTGCTGCGAAAGTTGGATATACACTGTACTAGTGCCGACATTGTGCATGCTCTGTTGCCTCTGTCCATTATAATTATCCGGGCTGTTATGCCGTGGTCGGTTGATGAATGCTGTGGTGATTCCCAACGTTTCGTCTCCGACTGCGGGAGACATCTTCAAGGGGGTCCGTAGCTTGATGGAAGGTCCAACACACACACTGGCTCGCTACTGACTGCCGCTAAATTCCGTGTCCGCGCGCCCCCGCGCCGCGGCGTGACGTCACGTGTTTTGAAAACGTCAGTGCAATTGGCCGCTGTCCGTCGCCGTTGATCGCCGTTGCCATCACCCAGTAGTGGACGAGTGGTACACATCTTCTTTAACACCGGCATCCATATACCGTTTAATTTGACGCCCTCCTCCTTTCGGTTGAAATTATTTGGGTGTTTAGCGATTTCGATCGCCTCCCTGTAGAGCCTTTCGTAATATCCGCTCGTGGCCGCTAGTACTTGCGGCCCCTAAGTCCCGTAATTGCAAACTTCTTTATGGAGAAATTCGAAGAACAGGCCTTAGGTACTGCCAGCAAGAAACCAAATGCATGGTTCCGATACGTGGATGACACGTTTGTGTTGTGGAGACATGGTAGGGAGGAACTAAGCCGGTTCCACGAACATCTGAACAGTATAAACTCAAGAATTCAGTTTACAATGGAGGAGGAGGCAGACGGCAAACTACATTTCCTCGATGTGCTTGTGTTTAGAAACGAAAATGGTAGTTTGGGCCACTCAGTGTACCGCAAACCCACACACACGGACCGTTATTTGCACCGGGATTCGAACCATCACCCACAACAGAAGCGGGGTGTTATCAAGACGTTAGCGGACAGAGCTAGAAATATTTGTGAACCTGAGTTGCTCGACGCTGAGATGGAACATCTCCACAATGCACTAACGAAGAACGGATATTCGTCCGCCGAAATAAAACGTGCGTTGAGGCAGCCACGCAGAAATCATACTGACGTACAGGCTACTGCAAAATCTAAGGTTTTCCTGCCGTTTGTTAAAAATGTAACGGAAAGAATAGGGAGGATATTGACGAAGCGGAATATTACCGTAATTTACAAGCCCACCAGGAAGATACAGGAATACCTTAGGCCTGCCAAGGACGCTCGCAAACCATTGGAAAAATCTGGAGTGTATAGGATCCCATGCAGCTGTGGTGATGTTTATGTGGGTACCACTAAAAGAACTGTTTCTAAACGTTTGGAAGAGCACAAGGGAAATTGTAGAAGAGGAGAAACGGAACGATCAGCTGTTGCAGAGCATGCTTTCCAGCCAGGGAACCACAATATTCGTTTCGAGGAGACGCAAGTACTAGCGGCCACGAGCGGATATTACGAAAGGCTCTACAGGGAGGCGATCGAAATCGCTAAACACCCAAATAATTTCAACCGAAAGGAGGAGGGCGTCAAATTAAACGGTATATGGATGCCGGTGTTAAAGAAGATGTGTACCACTCGTCCACTACTGGGTGATGGCAACGGCGATCAACGGCGACGGACAGCGGCCAATTGCACTGACGTTTTCAAAACACGTGACGTCACGCCGCGGCGCGGGGGCGCGCGGACACGGAATTTAGCGGCAGTCAGTAGCGAGCCAGTGTGTGTGTTGGACCTTCCATCAAGCTACGGACCCCCTTGAAGATGTCTCCCGCAGTCGGAGACGAAACGTTGGGAATCACCACAGCATTCATCAACCGACCACGGCATAACAGCCCGGATAATTATAATGGACATGATATTTCCGGCCGTGAAAGTTTACATTTTAGTATCTGTTGCCTCTGTCTATGTGCCTGTGGTTCTGTCAGTGTGACCATGTGATGTATCTGACCCCAGGAATGTGTCAATAAAGTTTCCCCTTCCTGGGACAATGAATTCACGGTGTTCTTATTTCAATTTCCAGGAGTGTATTTTTCCAATCACTTGGAGCACTGATTTCCTCCATGGTCTATGACAGAGTGCTGCTAGAAGAGAAGCGAATGCTTTCGAATGCTCTCCTCAGAAATCCTATAGGTATCTCTTCAGGGCCAGTCGCCTTCCCTCTGTTGAGCAATTTTACCGGTCACATGTTATGAAACCTATCGTTTTCGTGTTTTTGCGACGACTGAAATGTAGAACTTTGATACAAACTCCCTGAGTGAAACAATTTTAGGAAACACAATTTATATTTCAGTCTTTTGTCATCCTTCATACCGGTGCCAGTATAGCCACTGAGTGACGGGATATGTTCACTGACTTCAGTTAAGATCAAAAGTCGTACGTTTTTCTGTCAGATCAGTAACCAGAATTTTACTTTCACATTCTTCAACGCTCCATGCATGGCTTTCCTGAGGCTCATCCCGGATTCGTTTAGTTTTTGTTTTCTGATATGGCTGTTGAACCTTGGTGTGTCTTTTCCACCCCTCATAACGTTGCTCAGGAGTTACCTGTCTAAGGTATTTCAGTCTTAAGAGATGAATGTTTGATAATGCCTGCTCAGGTAACCTGAAATATATTTCTTGTCACACTTACCAAGTAGAAATATCTTCTTCCCTTTCTTAAATTTCCTATTGATGCTTACAGTCAGTGATGGTGTAAGAGCTCTACGAACACTACATTAGTTGAATCGAAAAGTTGGAGCCTGTTTGCAACCAGGAGATGTAAGACATTTCCCTCGCAAGTCATTTCTCTACGTGTTCCAGCGTAACCACAAGCATCTGCACGAAGACGAAGAAAGCAAGAGCAGAAAATAGTTGACTAGTGCCACACCACGACAGGAGCAGCCTCTACGAGAAGGGAATATAAGCGCCCACAGTACTAGTCTGGAATTAGTCGAAACCACGCCTTGGAGGAGAGCACTACAATAGCAGTTATTAGTGATCCATATCCATTGCTTACATGGACATTGTTTATAGCGAAGAACATTAATTATTTGCATGTCGCCCATCGCTTGTGACACATTCTTGTAAATACCAAGTTCAGTATTGTCAGTCTTCTTTATTTGTAATAAAAACTATTAATGTGCATTGTTGGAATTGTATAGCATTCCGAGAATGCAGCACCCTTTAGGCACCCTATAAACGACGAGTGGGCAGGACCCTACACTACCTACTGAATGTAATTTTCGGATAAGGTATTTATAACAATATCAAACGAATTCCTATCCTTACTACTGAGGGAGTTGGAGCAGTAGTTGGCACACTGGACTCGCATACAGGACGACGACGGTTCAAACCTACGTCCGGCAATCCTGATTGAGGTTTTCCCGGATTTCCCCAAAAATTGCTTCAGGCAAATGCCGGGATGGCTCCTTTGGAACCTTCCCTAACCCAAAGGGACCGATTACCTCACTGTTTGATCTCTCCCCCAAATCAACCAACCAATCCATCCTTAGTACCTACCATACTTACTAGAGTCTCCCATTCTAGAACTGATAAGTTGAAGTCTGCCCTCCCAACACTATAGTACTGCTTCACAGCAGAATAATTTCGTCGTACACGTTTAAATTTTTCAAAAGTTCTGCCAGACGAGCTCAGAAAAAGACAAGGCTAGCCCTGGGCTCATGTGCCAATCTGAATGTCAACAAGATGTTCCACTGATGTGACAGATGTCAGCGCATGAAACGAGTACTGTTACAGAAACTCTGAGCAAGGAATGCAGAAATGCAAGCGTCGCAGTGCTACATAACAAGGCAGTGTGAAATAACACTTCATAACTTCACTGTCGTCCGCTCCCGGTAGCTGAGTGGTCAGTACGACAGAATGTCAATCCTAAGGGCCCGGGTTCGTTTCCTGGCTGGGTCGGAGGTTTTCTCCGCTCAGGGACTGGGTTTAGTGTTGTCCTAATCATCATCATTTCATCCCCATCGACGCGCAAGTCGCCAAGTGGCGTCAAATCGAAAGACTTGCACCTGGCGAACGGTCTACCCGACGGGAGGCCCTACTCACATGACATTTACATTTTCTTCAGTGTCAGAGTGCCAGTGCAAAGCCAAACGTAAGCTGAAAGACCCCAGCTCGGCGATACAGAATAATTACTGAATTACCACAGTGAGGTAAGGAGTGCTGATGGGACCGATAAACGAGGCCAAATACATTCACACACCCAGAGCCACATCGTCATAGGCGCAGGCTCGGCCGTTTAAATAACGAGGCTTCAGGAGCTCAAAGACACATTTCATTCTGTTGCCATATTGTCTATGTCGACAGAATCATAGGGAATGACAGTCTATTGAGTTTCGGTGAAACCACAAAAAGCTGTTCGATTGTGGTCTGTCTGCCACCTGCTTGCTGACGCAACACTGAGATGCAGCCAGCCTAATGCATACCACAGCTGTGGTCTGTCACTCTGCCAACTGGAACTTCGGGGATGAGGAGATTAGTGTGGAGTCAGTCCTCGTCCATTAGGGGTCATGGCGGATGATCTGCAAGCTGTCAAAAGCTGTTATTCAGCGCCATATACCTACAGTTAATAGCGCGCCAGTTTACAGAAAGCCACATCAACCCATAATGAAGGAGTTCGTAAATCAGCAGAAGCACAGTGATAGACAATGGGTTGCAAATTTTGTCATTGTCGCGAAAAAGTCATCACATGGAACTAAGAAGTACAAATTCTGTTTCAATTACTGTTATCTGAATCCAAAAACTGTGAGAGATGCATAGCCTATCCCCAGTATTATGGAAACGTTAGAGAACCTAGGAGAGTGCCAGTAGTTTACAACAGTTGAGCTAATAAGTGGATATCAAAAGCTACATGTAGCCCCAGAATACAGACCAAATACCGCTTTAACGGTCCTATGATGACATTAACAATATAAAAAGACACCATTCATGCTGAAAGCCGCACCAGCCAGGTTCCAGAGATCAATGGCTGGGGTCTTATGTGGTTTAAAGTCAAAAACTCACATAGTAAGTACTGTAAAGGTTCCGTGGATGACAACCAGAGAGTTACTGCTATGGAAAAAAATGGTACCCGAGACCATAACTCCTCGTTATCGGGCCATATGGCAGGCGAGAGTGAAGTCGGTATCCCACAGTTGATGGGGAGTCTCCAGACAGGTCTTTTCTGGCCATCAGGGCTCTGTTCTAAGCGGGACACACCAATGAATGCAATGCTACTCCAGTCAATGAGATTCCAGGCTGCAGACGTGTCTGGAGACGCCCCAGATGGCTGCGAGATCCCAACCTGACTGTCGCCTCCCAGATGGCCCGACAACAAGGAGTGATGGTATAGGGTGCCATTTCTTTCTGCCATCCGTGGCACCTTTATAACACCGCGGTAAATCGACGATATTATATGCCCTGCATTGTTGCCCGTCATGGTAAGCCATTCTGGGCCTACATTTTAGCAAGATAATGCCTGCCTGCACACGGCTTGTGTCTGTGCTTGCCAAATCCTACCTTGGCCAGCAAAGTCACCGGATCTCTCCCCATTTGAGAGTGTATGGGGCATTATCAGTGGGGCCCTCCATCCCTCTCAGGGTTTTGACGATCTAACACGCCAGTCAGACAAAATTTGGCACAATATCCCTCAGGAGGGCATCCAACAATTCTATCAATCAATGCCAAGCCGAATAACTGCTTGTATAAGGAAGCTCTTGCTCGTGAAAAAACCATCCAGTTTTTTCTGAAATTGTAATCATTTGTTCATCTGTACATGTACATCGCATCTCCTAATTTCTGTTCCATTTGGATAAGTCCTTCATGGCGCGTGTTTTTTTTTTTTCTTTTCCTTTCTTGAAGTGTCTTTGGAAGACATCATTGTACTTTTAAAGGATATTCCAGAGCATATGAAACGCTTGGAAGACATATTCGGCACACTATGTTCAGCCCATTTGATTTTTAGCAAAGACAAGTGCCATTTTACACGAATGCAGGGAAACTACCGTGGGCATGTGATAACAGGAAATGGGTTCTAAGCGATCCTTGCCTAACAGAGGCAATCCAGAACTTTGTAGTGTCACAAACCAAGAAACAACTGCAATCATTTCTGTGTTCATGCAGTTATCATCACAGTTTGTAAAGAATTTTGTACAGATCGCAGAACCTTTGGATAGACTGTTGAGAAAAACCTTTTGTATCAATTGTTAAGGAAGGGCATAAAATTCTAGTGGTCAGAAGACCATCGAACAGCGTTTGAAGCATTGAAGGCAGCATTAGTTTCTGATTTTGAGAAGGGATTTATTCTTTCCTGTGTCGCCAGCAATGGGGCATTTGGTTGTACTTTGAGTCATAGTACTGATGGGCAGGAACATCCAGTAACGTATGCATCAAGGCAAATAAATAAAACATATTGTAAATACTCCAGTACAGAAAAGTAAATGTTGGCAGAGATGTATGAAATAGCATACTTTCGGTGTTATTTATGGGGACGGGTGTTTACGGTTGTCATAGACTATGCATCATTAAAATGACTGTTTGGGCTGAATGACCTATTGAGTACGTTAACGAGACTGGCACCCAAACTCAGCGAGTTCCATTATGAGGTGATCCAAAAACTGGGCAGGAAGCACACAAATGCAGACACACTGAGTAGGAAGGTTGCAGTACTGAACACACAAGGCAAAGGTGTAGCAGAGTGTCAGAAAGCACAAGTGACAGACAAAGACTGTCAGCCATTGTAGGCCACACACAGTGATTCCAGCGGCACTCAAGGACGAAGTGTTGCGATGAGCGCAGGACCATGTGTTGTCACGCCATAGAGGACGCTGAACAATAGACAGAAGACAGACGAGTAGTGGAAAGGTTCTCGTGAAAAACAAGAAAGTGTGATGTCTACATGGACTGTGTACCTTTTCCACAGAGAGCTGATCATTGCCATCAAAACATTCTGTTTACAATGACTAAAAGAGGCGTCTGAATCCTTTCAAATGGAAATGGAAATGTCGTGTGGCTAGGGCCTCCCATCGGGTAGACCATTCGCCTGGTGCAGGTCTTTCAATTTGACGCCACTTCGGTGACCTGCGCGTCGAATCCTTTCAAATGATTGGCTGTGATGTCTTAGGACCAGTTAATAGGACACCCATTGGAAATAAATGTGTACTGACAATTCCAGATAATTTTTCAGGGTTTTTGGCAACGTTGGTAATTCCTGATCAACAAGCTAGTACAGTAGCCCAGGCCCTAGTTAACAGCTGGATACTTAAGTTTGGTGTGCCTAATACCTTAGTTATGGCTCAGGGTGCGGATTTTGTATCACACTTGATGAAGCAGTTATGCCACACTCTTCATATCCAGAAGTCAGGGTCAGGCCTTTCCCCTCCACAAGAGAATGACAAAACAGAACGAGTGTGTAGGACCATATCTCAAATGTTATTATGTCAATAGCCATAATACTGTCTCGGATACATATCTACAATACATAGTTCGTGCATATAACTCTAAAGTACATACCAGTACAAGTCGCTCACCCTTTGAGGTGGCGTACACCAGGAAAATGCCGTTTCCCTTCCATATCATGATTCCTAAAGTAGGACTTAACTGTAAATCGATTAAAAATTTGTGGAAAGAATATGGGAGGTACGGCAGAAAGTAAAGGAGCCAGCACTAAAACCTTGGAACCACAGGAACAGCGTCGCAACGTGTGAGAAACCTGCCACAATATCAAGTGGGTCAATGAAACGGTTCAAATGGCTCTGAGCATTATTGGACTTAACATCTGCGGTCATCAGTCCCCTAGAACTTAGAACTACTTAAACCTAACTAACCTAAGGACATCACACACATCCATGCCCGAGGCAGGATTCGAACCTGCGACCGTAGCGGTCACGCGGTTCCACACTGTAGCGCCAGAACCGCACGGCCACACCGGCCGGCCAAGTGGGTCAATGAGTATGAGTCACTAACCCCTACACGCCTAAGGGAAAGACAGGTCAGTTCTTGACTAAGTTGAAGGGTCCTTATCAAGTGATTGAGATGACGTCGCAAGTGAACTTGAAAATGCAGTTTCTGACTCTGCTCCTTGTAAGTAGCGTTCAACCCTTTAGGGGAATTGTGGTTGCTTTGCCCCAAGTCCAGACAGCAGAGCCAGGGTGCAAGGAAGCGCCTGAAAAAGTCAATAAGCTCTTACCAGTGGACAAGCATGATGCACATAGCATACTCTACAAGTTGACATCACATATTGTATTGTCTAAGAACTGTTTAATGCAGGTGTTATTTAATTCTTGTTTGAGAGTATTGTGAATCTGCACTAGTTTCCATAAGTTGTTACAGTTGTATATTGGTTATGTGTAATTTCTTAGTTGTTTTGTTCTATATACCCATTACCAAAAGAAGGGAGGGAATTACGAAAGTCCCTTCCCTCAGGTGCTGGTCAACAGGGACAACCAAATAGGTTATGCTGTATGTCACCAATGCACACAATTCGCATTCAACCATTAGAGTCAAGTGCATTATATTCCAGACAGCTGGATGTAACACTAACTAATCATCAGTGGACATTGAGGCTGACTACTGATGTATGGTAGATAAGGAACAAAGTTCGCAGATTGCAGGATGCATTCATAGAATTGTAAAGTAAAGAGCAGGATAATAAAATTCTCATCAAAGCACTGTGCGAATACCAGAAATTAAGGCTATCGTATGACAAACAGGGTGCAGACTGACGCACAGAGATGCAAAGTGCAGCTGTTTCTGGGAAGATCAAATGCAACAGAACATCAGAAAGAACTACTGACACCACAGCCTCATTTTCAGAAGGTGGGAGCACAATGGATATGCTCACTTTTTGCATTGAAAACTGTGCACATGAGTTGCTATAAGAATGGTAAACATCAGGGCATGGTAAAGTCTAAGTTAGGTAATAGTGGTATCTTGTGCGATTGCCGGGCGAACTTCCGCCTTCCAGCTATTCTCATGGGTACGACTGTATTCAGCAATCGACGCTGAAATGTATTGACCATAAGCGTTATGACCATTAGTTTTATCGTGTTTTCATAGCAACTAGCGTACTTTACTTGTGTATCAGATTTACACTACTGGCCAATAAAATTGCTACACCACGAAGATGACGTGCTACAGAAGCGAAATTTAACCGACAAAAAGAAGATGCTCTCATATGCAAATGATTAGCTTTTCAGAACATTCACACAAGGTTGGTGCCAATGGCGACACCTACAACGTGCAGAGATGAGGAAAGTTTCCAACCGATTTCTCATACACAAACAGCAGTGGACCGGCGTTGCCTGGTGAAACATTGTTGTGATGCCTTGTGTAAGGAGGAGATATGCGTACCACCACGTTTCCGACTTTTATAAAGGTCGGATTGTAGTCTATCGCGATTGCGGTTTATCGTATCGCAACATTGCTGCTCGCGTTGGTCGAGATCCAATGACTGTTAGCAGAATATGGAATCGGTGGGTTCAGGAGGGTAATACGGAACGCCGTGCTGGATCCCAACGGCCTCGTATCACTAGCAGTCGAGATGACAGGCATCTTATCCGCATGGCTGTAACGGATCGTGCAGCCACGTCTCGATCCCTGAGTCAACAGATGGGGACGTTTGCAAGACAACAACCATCTGCACGAACAGTTCGACGACGTTTGCAGCAGCATGGACTATCAGCTCGGAGACCATGGCTGCGGTTACCCTTGACGCTGCATCACAGACAGGATCGCCTGCGATGGTGTACTCAACGACGAAACTGGGTGCACGAATGGCAAAACGTCATTTTTTCGGATAAATCCAGGTTCTGTTTACAGCATCATGATGGTCGCATCCGTGTTTGGCGACATCGCGGTGAAAGCACATTGGAAGCGTGTATTTGTCATCACCATACTGGCGTATCACCCGGCGTGATGGTAGGGGGCCATTGGTTACACGTCTCGGTCACCTCTTGTTCGCATTGACGGCACTTTGAACAGTGGACGTTACATTTCAGACGTGTTACGACCCGTGGCTCTACCGTTCATTCGAGCCCTGCGAAACTCTACATTTCAGCAGGATAATGCACGACCGCATGTGCGGGCGTTTCTGGATACAGAAAATGTTCGACTGCTGTCCTGGCCAGCACATTCTCCAGATCTCTCACCAATTGAAAACGTCTGGTCAATGGTGGCCGAGTAACTGGCTCGTCACAGTACGCCAGTCACTACTCTTGATGAACTGTGGTATCGTGTTGAAGCTGCATGGGCAGCTGTACCTGTATACGCCATCCAAGCTCTGTTTGACTCAATGCCCAGGCGTATCAAGGCCGTTATTACGGCCAGAGGTGGTTGTTCTGGGTACTGATTTCTCAGGATCTATGCACCCAAATTGCGTGAAAATGTAATCACATGTCAGTT
Organism: Schistocerca cancellata; assembly: GCF_023864275.1. NCBI lineage: Eukaryota > Metazoa > Arthropoda > Insecta > Orthoptera > Acrididae > Schistocerca > Schistocerca cancellata. Next base: position 811,403,487 of record NC_064629.1, on the reverse strand, counting down.
CTAGTATAATATATTTGCCCAATGAATACACGTTTATCATCTGCATTTCTTCTTGGTGTATCAATTTTAATGGCCAGTAGTGTATTTGTTCTGTTGGGGGATAGTATACATGACAACATAGATAAACGTGTTTCTGTTATTTAGGTAAAAGCATACTAAATTACAACAGTAGTAGTAGGGTTATACATAGGACCATATTTAAAATAAAATCAAAAATGGTTCAAATGGCTCTGAGCACTATGGGACTCAACTGCTGTGGTCATCAGTCCCCTAGAACTTAGAACTACTTAAACCTAACTAACCTAAGGACATCACACACATCCATGCCCGAGGCAGGATTCGAACCTGCGACCGTAGCGGTCGCGCGGTTGCAGACTGTAGCGCCTAGAACCGCTCGGCCACTCCAGCCGGCAAAATAAAATCAGCTGGGCAGTTCTGCATTGGTATAGTGGAGATGCACCTGTAGGCACTGTATGGACACCAGACACTTTCATCACAACATAAGTAAGCCAGTCAGTCAGGCTGCAGCTCTCGGCTGTTACACATCTATGGAGCGGCAAGTTAAAGTTTTATCTTTTCCTGTGTTTTCCTCACAGTATATTTCTTACATTTCGTGCATGTTTTTTTGTTTAAGAGGTTCAGTCTCGCGTTTTTTAAAGGTAAATTCATCCAGTCTCTAGCGCAATAGTTGCTCACTGAACAGCCAGCTACATAGCTAATTAACGCATCAGGAGCGTAACAAGTTGCATATCTAAGACTCTGACTGCTTTTATAGTTCACTTGCCAGTTGGTCTTGCTAGGATGGTTAGGATGTGTGTATGATGTGTGCATATGCAGGAGGAGCTGGCCGCAGTTCATGAACAGCTGAATGTGCTTTTGGCTACAGTCAGTCACCTTCAGGCTGCTGCCCTGGAGTGTAGCGGTGGCGGAGAATCTGGCGAGTCACATGGGACACCTCAGGTTTCACTTGTTTTGCCCACAGGCTCTGCTTCCAAGGCACCTCCTCGAGTACCCAACGTGATGGATCTGCCCTCACAGCATGGTTAGTGGCGGATAGTAACATATTCGAGTCGCTTGAGGAGGAGGGCCAATGTGGAGACTGGCCACCTGGCCTCACCTATTCACCCTGTGAGTTGACAGGTGGCCACTCCTTCAGCAGGATCCGAGCAGGCACAGGGGAGAATTGGTTTACTAGTTATCAGACGCTCCAACATTACGTGCATTATGGAGCGCCTTAGGCCATAGCGTTCAAGGCTGGAAAGAAATCCAATTTGCCTTGGTATGTCTACCAAGGGGCTTCATCCAAGATGTGGAGGTGGCCTTGCCTGTGGCTATCAAGCATGAAGGGCGCAGTCGTCTCCAAGTTGTGGCTCATGTCAGTACCAGTGATGACTGTCACATGGGTTCTGAGGCCATCCTCAGTTCACTCAGGCAGCTGACAGAGGAGGTGAAGACTAGTGGCCTCGCGTGTGCATTGGAATCAGAGCTCTCAATTTGCAGTATTGTTCCCAGAGTTGATCGGGGTCCTTCAGTTTTAGCCAAGTGGAACGTCCCAGCCAAAGCCTTCGTCAAATCTGTGACGATCTTGACTGCAAATTTCTAAACCTGCGTTATTGTGTCAGAATTTGTAAGGGTCCACTTGATAGGTCATTGGTGGACTAGACAAAAGAAGAAGCTACTCAGGTAGCAGAATACTTGTGTGGTGCACATGAGGGTTGTTTAGGGTAGAGGGTAGTTTGAGGTGTACTGATGAACACTCGCCAGTCGATATGTGGCAAGGGAAGTCAGACTGCATTCAGAGACTTCGACTGTCAAAATTTTATCAGTAAACTGTCCAAGTATTCATAAGAAAGTTCCCAAACTTACTGTCCTCCAGGAATGTTCTCGAGCTCAAATTATTCTTGGGACCAAGAGCTGACTGAAACCCGAACTGCATAGATCTGAGATATTTAGTGAGTCGTGTAATGTATATCAGAAAGACAGATTAGAGGCCATAGCAGGGGGTGCAGTCATTGCTGTTGACAAAAATATGGTCTCTATTGAGGTCGAAGTTGAGTATGATGGTGAGTATTGGAACAAAGCCAGCATTAGTCGAAAGTACCGTTATCCAAGATGGCGGCGATGAAGTCATCCGAAATGGCGGCGATGACATCATCCAAGATGGTGGCTGTGATGTCAATCAAGATGGCGGACTTAGGCGAGAAGTTTGAATTTTGGCGGGAAAGTGACACACCCCTCTCCCCCAGAAAAATGGCGCGAAGTTCCAATTCCAGCAAGATAATGCACCACACCACTCTTATCTCTAATAAGCAAATAAAATGATGAGAAAAAAGTACTTGTCTTTATTATTTAACCAATTTTAAGCAGGTGTGTTCTCCACTGGGTCTGGACTCCAACTGGCTTAGTTCATATTGTCACCATCAGAGGACGCCAGCATGTCAGATCATGACACAAGTGCAGTTATTCAAGATGGCAGTACCCAGTGTGTTCATGGTGATCTCCAGAGCCCAACTGGCTTAGTTCATATCGTCACCACCAGAGGACGCTACCGTTACATTGGTTGATGACACAAGAATGTCTGCCCTCTCTCTCCCGGATGTTATAACCGGACACGCGCCACGTCAGCGGCCAACGAGCAAATGACCTCACAGCCTTCAGGCTAGACCTTTATACTCATGCCAGACATAGTCTTCTGTAAATATGCTAACGAATTTAACTGAACACATGTGACACCAACATCGCTCATCTTGAATAACTGCACTTGCATCATGATCTGACATCATGCTGGCGCCCTCTGGTGGCGACAATATGAACTAAGCCAGTTGGGCTCTGAACTCAGTGGCAAACACAATGGGTGTGGCCATCTTGAATAACGCTACTTGCATCAGCACCTGACAGCACGGTGGCGGCCTCTGGTGGCGACAATATGAACTAAGGCAGTTGGAGTCCAGACGCAGTGGAGAACACACCTGCTTGAAATTGGTCAAATATTAAAGACAAGTACTTTTTCCCCGCCATTTTCTTTGCTTATTAGAGATAAGAGTGGTGTGGTGCATTATACTGCAGGAATTTGAACTTCGCGCCACTTTTCTGGGGGAGGGGGGCGTGGCACTTTCCCGCCAAAATCCGCAATCTTGACTGACGTAACAGCCACCATCTTGGATGACGTCGTGCCCGCCATCTTGGATAACGATACTTTGGACTGTTGCTGGCTTTGTTCAAATACTATGGTGAAGTTATCTGGTCATGTATAATGGGTGTAGGTGAAATCAAGTTAGTTGTTGGATGCTTTCATTGGCCACCCAATTCCACTGTGACAGTTCTAGAGTCATTCAGTGAAAATCGTCTGTTGGTAGCACGTAAATACCCTGGTCATGCAGTACTAGTTGGAGGCGACTTTAACCTACTCAGTATTGACTGGGATGTCTATGGATACATTGTGGGCGGTGCAGACACAGTCATGCAAAATACTTTTGAACACGTTTTCTGAAAACTGTCTTACGCAGCTATCTCGGCAGCCCACACACAATGAAATTATCTTATACCTTGTAGCTAGGCTGGACCTTATCGACAATATCAGAATAGAAATGGGGATTAGCGATCATGATGTCATTATAGCAACTATGGTTACGAAAGTTAATAAATCAGTGAAGAAGGCTAGGAGAGTGTTTCTGCCAGATAGAGCAGATAAGCAGTTTTTAGCATCTCCCTTGAAGAGTGAACTGCCATCACTTAATTCCAGTCAGATGGACTTAGAGGAATTGTGGGTGAAGTTTAAGCAGATTGTAAATCGTGGTCTGGAGAGTTACGTACCTAGCAAGTGGATAACCTACCATGGTTTAATAACGAAATTCGGAAAATGCTGAGGAAGCAGAGGCTGTTGCATTGTCGGTTCAAATGAAAATGCACAGATAACGACAAGCAAAGTTTAGTAGAGATTCTTGAGTCTGTGAAAAGATCTATAAGCGAATCATACAACTACTACCACCATCATACCTTAGCAAAAAGATCTGGCAGAGAACCCGAGAAAATTCTAGTCCTATGTAAAACCGTTAAGTGGGTCCAAGGCTTCCATACAATCATCTGTTGACCAGTCTGGTGTGGCAGTTGAAGACAACAAAACGAAAGCCGAAGTTTTAAATTTCCCGTTCAAGAAATTGTTGACACAGGAGAATCGTACAAACGTACCGTCATTTGACCATCGGACAGACTCCCGTATCGACCACATAATAATAAGCATCCCTGACGTAATTGAAAGATTTGAAACCAAATAACTCACTAGGTCCGGATAGAATCCTAATTCAGTTTTACAAAGAGTGCTCTACAGCATTAGCCCTTGCCTAGCTTGTGTTTATCGTTAATCCCTCGCACAGCACGAAGTCCCAAGCGACTGAAAAAAAGCGCAGGTGACTAATACAGGGTGTTTCAAAAATGACCGGTATATTTGAAACGGCAATAAAAACTAAACGAGCAGCGATAGAAATACACCGTTTGTTGCAATATGCTTGGGACAACAGTACATTTTCAGGCAGACAAACTTTCGAAATTACAGTAGTTACAATTTTCAACAACAGATGGCGCTGCGGTCTGGGAAACTCTATAGTACGATATTTTTCACATATCCACCATGTGTAGCAATAATATGGCGTAGTCTCTGAATGAAATTACCCGAAACCTTTGACAACGTGTCTGGCGAAATGGCTTCACATGCAGATGAGATGTACTGCTTCAGCTGTTCAATTGTTTCTGGATTCTGGCGGTACACCTGGTCTTTCAAGTGTCCCCACAGAAAGAAGTCACAGGGGTTCATGTCTGGCGAATAGGGAGGCCAATCCACGCCGCCTCCTGTATGTTTCGGATAGCCCAAAGCAATCACACGATCATCGAAATATTCATTCAGGAAATTAAAGACGTCGGCCGTGCGATGTGGCTAGGCACCATCTTGCATAAACCACGAGGTGTTCACAGTGTCGTCTAAGGCAGTTTGTATGCCACAAATTCACGAAGAATGTCCAGATAGCGTGATGCAGTAATCGTTTCGGATCTGAAAAATGGGCCAATGTTTCCTTTGGAAGAAATGGTGGCCTAGTACAGTACTTTTTGAGGATGCAGGGACGATGGGACTGCAACATGGGGCTTTTCGGTTCCCCATATGCGCCGGTTCTGTTTATTGACGAAGCCGTGCAGGTAAAAATAAGCTTCGTCAGTAAACCAAATGCTGCCCACATGCATATCGCCGTCATCAATCCTGTGCACTATATCGTTAGCGAATGTCTCTCATGCAGCAATGGTAGCAGCGCTGAGGGGTTGCCGCGTTTGACTTTTGTATGGATAGAGGTGTAAACTCTGGCGCATGAGACGATACGTGGACGTTGGCGTTGGACCGCAGCTGCAACACGGCGAACGGAAACCCAAGGCCGCTGTTGGATCACCTGCTGCACTAGCTGCGCATTGCCCTCTGTGGTTGCCGTACACGGTCGCCCTACCTTTCCAGCACGTTCATCTGTCACGTTCCCAGTCCGTTGAAATTGTTCAAAAAGATCCTTTTTTCTATCGCTTTTCGGTCCTTTGGTTACATTAAACCTCCGTTGAAAACTTCGTCTTGTTGCAACAACACTATGTTCTAGGCGGTGGAATTCCAACACCAGAAAAATCCTCTGTCCTAAGGAATAAACCATGTTGTCTACAGCACACTTGCATGTTGTGAACAGCACACGCTTACAGCAGAAAGACGACTTACAGAATGGCGCACCCACAGACTGCGTTGTCTTCTATATCTTTCACATCACTTGCAGCGCCATCTGTTGTTGAAAATTGTAACTACTGTAATTTCGAAAGTTTGTCCGCCTAAAAATGTACTGTTGTCCCAAGCATATTGCAACAAACGGTATTTCTATCGCTGCTCGTTTAGTTTTTATTGCCATTTCAAATATACTGGTCATTTTTGAAACACCCTGTGTATGTAATAAGTGTAAGAGAACGGACCCGCAAATTGCAGACTAATATCCCTAACATCGGTTTGCTGCAGAATCGTTCAACATATTATCAATTCGAATATAGTAAACTTTCTTAAGACTGAGAAACTTAAGTCCTCGACTCAGCATGGTTTTAGAATGCATCACTCGTGTGAAACTCAGCTTGCGCTTTTCTCACAAGATATGCTGCGCACTATAGATGAATGGCAACAGGCAGATTCCATGTTTCTACATTTCTAGAAAGCATTTGACATGGTGCCCCATTGCAGGCTGTTAACGAAGGTGTGAGCATGTGGAACAAGTTTACAGATATGTGAGTGGCTCAATGAATTCATAAGTAATATAATCCAGTATGTTGTCCTCGGTGGCTAGTGTTCATCAGAGACAAGGCTACCGTCGGGAGTGCCCTAGGGAAGTGTGATAGGACCACTGTTGTTCTCAATAGACATAATTGATCTGGCAGACAGGGTGGGCGGCAATCTGTGGTGATTTGGTGATGATGCTGCGGTGTCTGGTAAGATGTCGAAGTTAAGTGACTGTAGGATGATACACTATGTGATCAAAAGTATCTGGACATCTGGCTGCAAATGACTTACAAGTTCGTGGCGCCCTCCATCGGTAATGCTGGAATTCAATATGGTGTTGGCCCATCCTTAGCCTTGATGACAGCTTCCACTCTCGCAGGCATAGGTTCAATCAGGTGCTGGAAGTTTTCTTGGCGAATAGCAGCCCATTCTTCACGGAGTGCTGCACTGAGAAGAGGTATTAATGTCGGTCGGTGAGGCCTGGCACGAAGTCGGCGTTCCAAAACCTCCCAAAGGTGTCCCATAAGATTCAGGTCAGCACTCTATGCAGGCCAGTCCATTACAGGGATGTTATTGTCGTGTAACCACTCAGCCACAGGCCGTGCATTATGAACAGTTACTTGATTGTGTTGAAAAATGCAATCGCCATCCCTGAATTGCTCTTCAACAGTGGGAAGCAAGAAGGTGCTTAAAACATTAATGTAGGCCTGTGCTGTAATAGTGCCACGAAAAACAACAAGGTACGCAAGCCCCCTCCATTAAAAATACGACAACACTATACAAGGTCCATTTAAGTTCTAAGGCCTCCGATGTTTTTTCTCCGAACTGGAAAGAGATAGAAACATGCGCATTGTTTTAAAATGAGGCCGCTTTCATTGTCAATACGTCCCAGAGATGGCAGCACCATACGGCAGATGGAATTTTACCGCCAGCGGCGAGAATGAGAACTGTTTTAAATACTTAAAATGACGACGTTTTCCTTACTTGAACAACGTGCAATCATTCGTTTTCTGAATTTGCGTGGTGTGAAACCAATTGAAATTCATCGACAGTTGAAGGATACATGTGGTGATGGAGTTATGGATGTGTCGAAAGTGCGTTCGTGGGTGCGACAGTTTAATGAAGGCAGAACATCGTGTGACAACAAACCGAAACAACCTCAGGCTCGCACAAGCCGGTCTGATGACATGATCGAGAAAGTGGAGAGAATTGTTTTGAGGGATCGCCGAATGACTGTTGAACAGATCACCTCCAGAGTTGGCATTTCTGTGGGTTCTGTGCACACAATCCTGCATGACGACCTGAAAATGCGAAAAGTGTCATCCAGGTGGGTGCCACAAATGCTGACGGACAACCACACGGCTGCCCGTGTGGCATGTTGCCGAGCAATGTTGATGCGCAACGACAGCATGAATGGGACTTTCTTTTCGTCGGTTGTGACAATGGATGAGACGTGGATGCCATTTTTCAATCCAGAAACAAAGCGCCAGTCAGCTCAATGGAAGCACACAGATTCACCGCCACCAAAAAAATTTCGGGTAATCGCCAGTGCTGAAAAAATGATGGTGTCCATGTTCTGGGACAGCGAGGGCGTAATCCTTACCCATTGCGTTCCAAAGGGCACTACGGTAACAGGTGCATCCTACGAAAATGTTTTGAAGAACAAATTCCTTCCTGCACTGCAACAGAAACGTCCGGGAAGGGCTGCATGTGTGCTGTTTCACCAAGACAACGCACCCGCACATCGAGCTAACGTTACGCAACAGTTTCTTCGTTATAACAACTTTGAAGTGATTCCTCATGCTCCCTACTCACCTGACCTGGCTCCTAGTGACTTTTGGCTTTTTCCAACAATGAAAGACACTCTCCGTGGTCGCACATTCACCAGCCGTGCTGCTATTGCCTCAGCGATTTTCCAGTGGTCAAAACAGACTCCTAAAGAAGCCTTCGCCGCTGCCATGGAATCATGGCGTCAGCGTTGTGAAAAATGTGTACGTCTGCAGGGCGATTACGTCGAGAAGTAACGCCAGTTTCATCGATTTCGGGTGAGTAGTTAATTAGAAAAAAAGTCGGAGGCCTTAGAACTTGAATGCACCTCGTAACACAACCGCCTTCGATTTTTATTACTGTTGGCACTACACACGCTGGAAGATGACGTTCACCGGGCACTCGCCATACCCACACCCTGCCATCGGATCGCCACATTGTGTACCGTGATTCGTCACTCCACACAACGGTTTTCCACTGTTCAATTCTTCAATGTTTACGCTTCTTATCCCAAGCGAGGCGTTGTTTGGCATTTACCAGCGTGATGTGTGGCTCGACCGCGAAATCCAAGTTTTCTCACCTCCCGCCTAACTGTCATAGTACTTGCAGTGGATCCTGATGCAGTTTGGAATTCCTGTGTGATGGTCTGGATAGATGTCTGCCTGTTATAGGTTACGACCCTCTTCTACTGTCGGCGGTCTCTATCAGTCAACAGACGAGGTCGGTCTGTACTCTTTTGTGCACTTCAATATCACATCAGAATTAGTGGACCTAGGGATGTTTAGGAGTGTGGAAATCTCGCGTAGAGACGTATGACACGAGTGACACCCTATCACTTGACCACGCTCGAAATCCGTGAGTTCCGTGGAGTGCCCAGTTCTGCTCTCTCATGATGAATAATGACTACCGAGGTCGCTGGTACGGAGTACCTGGCAGTAGGTGGCAGCTCAATGCACCTAATATAAAAAACGTATGTTTTTCGGAGTGTCCGTGTACTTTTGATCACACAGTGCACAAGACGACTTAGATAAAATTTATATTTGGTGTGTGAATGGCAGCTAGCTCTAAATGTTGAAAAATGTGAGTTTATAAGAATGAGTAGGAAGAACAAACTTGTAGCATTCGGATACAGCATTAGTAGTGTCCTGCTTGACACAGTCAAGTCGTTTAAATATCTGGGCGCAACTTTGCAACTCTATATTGTCACGAGCATGTGAGAACTGTTATAGACAAGACGAATGGTCGACTTTGGTTTATTGGGAGAATTTTTGGAAAGTGTGGTTTATCCGCATAGGAGACCACATATACGATGCTGGTGCGACCTATTCTTAAATACTGCTTGAGTGTTTGGGATCTGTTCAATTCAGATTGAAGGGAGACATCAAAGCATTTCAGAGGCAGGTTGCTAGATCTGTTACTGGTATGTTCAAACAACACATCTACATCTACATCCATACTCCGCAAGCCACCTGACGGTGTGTGGCGGAGGGTACCCTGAGTACCTCTATCGGTTCTCCTTTCTATTCCAGTCTCGTATTGTTCCTGGGAAGAAGGATTGTCGGTATGCTTCTGTGTGGGCTCTCTGATTTTATCCTCATGGTCTCTTCGCGAGATATACGTAGGAGGGAGCAATATACTGCTTGACTCTTCGGTGAAGATATGTTCTCGAAACTTCAACAAAAGCCCGTACCGAGCTACTGAGCGTCTCTCCTGCAGAGTCTTCCACTGGAGTTTATCTATCATCTCCGTAACGCTTTCGCGATTACTAAATGATCCTGTAACGAAGCGCGCTGCTCTCCGTTGGATCTTCTCTATCTCTTCTATCAACCCTATCTGGTACGGATCCCACACTGCTGAGCAGTATTCAAGCAGTGGCCGAACAAGCGTACTGTAACCTACTTCCTTTGTTTTCGGATTGCATTTCCTTAGGATTCTTCCAATGAATCTCAGTCTGGCATCTGCTTTACCGACGATCAGCTTTATATGATCATTCCATTTTAAATCACTCCTGATGCGTACTCCCAGATAATTTATGGAATTAACTGCTTCCACTTGCTGACCTGCTATTTTGTACCTAAATGATAAGGGATCTATCTTTCTGTGTATTCGCAGCACATTATACTTGTCTACATTGAGATTCAATTGCCATTCCCTACATGTTACGGAGACGCTTTGGGATCTCAAATGGGAATCCCTGGAGGGAAGGTGACAGACGATCTTTTCGAGAAACACCATTGAGAAAATTTAGAGAACCAGCATTTGTAGCTGAATGCTAGATGGCAATGGTGTATTGAACGACGTCACTAGGGGCAGGAATGGCATCGGACAGTGTTTTCAGACGAATCCAGGTTCTGTTTATTTGAAATTGATGGCCGCGTGTTTGTTCGCCACAGAGAAGAGGGGCAGCAGCACAGTAACTGCATTCGCTCAGGATGTACAGTGCCAACTCAAGGCCTTATGGTGTTGGATGCTATTGGGTACAACCATAAATCACAGTTGGTGCATGTCCATGGCACTGTGACCAGTGTAACCTACATGAATAACATCCTTCGACCTGTAGCCATTCCCTTCCTGTACAACACCCTAGACACCATTCGTCAGCAAGACACTGCACGACCACATGTCGGTACACGAACACATGCCTTCTTCGTGTCACAGGATGTCAGCCTCTTGCCGTGTTCCGCCAGAACACCAGACTTGTCGCCAATCGAAAACGTGTAGGTTATGATGAAACGATGAGTGCAGCACTCTGAGCCAATTCCAACCATCAGAGATGAACTTTGGCAGCAGGTGAATGCAGCGTGGATGACTATACCACAGGACGCCATTGGCACCTTATATGTGTCGATGCCATCATGCGTGGAACAAGTTATCAGGGCCCAAGGCAGACCCTGTGCCTATTACGCAACAGGACTAATGCTCAACCAAGGTGACTGAAATGCTAATCATTTCTGCAAAACGTACTAATGTACGTGCACAGTGAGTATGAACGTCCTACCTCTAGTCGTTCAAGGTGTTGTGTTTTTTCCGAACACGTGTGTTTTATAACATTGTCAATGAGTGCTATTTGCATGCTCAAAACACTGTAGCGTGATTTGGACCCTGAACCAAAGAGAGCTATCCTGCTGAAAGACATCAATCAAGAAGATGCGCCAGCATGAGGCTGGATAAAAGACATTGCCTGTAGGATTGACTACAACTACTCAAAACGAAATGGTCATATGTAGTACAGCGCATATATACAGGAAATTTTACTACAAATTTATGGAATTTTGTTATTTTTCCTCTATAAGTTCACTCGCATTGTATAGCTTTATGCAAAGAACTATCAAATCTGGCTATTATCAATATGTATTTCTATATGTATGGTCATGAAACGGAAGTCTAAGAGAGAGGTTTTCTGGTACAGCTTCTCACGCTTTCATCCAACACTTGACTACTGTTGACCTCTTCACTGGAGCGTAAATTTTGATTACCTGTTAGGCTCAGAATTGGTCCTGTAGTTGCCACTGCGCGTGCTACCGTCATGGTGGTGGTAATAAGCTGTAATATTGGACCTAACAGACTTTGAATGAGGGCAAATCATCAGTGCAATAGGAGATAATCTTCGCAAATCTCTAGTGATATTGCATCAAGTGTTATGATAACATACACTTGCAACATGTAATATAGGATGAGTAAGTAATTTATTTAGAGAAGACTGTGACTGATATATATCTTGAAGCTGATAGCCAGGCTTCATATGCTCCTAGAGCATGGTGTCAACAACAGCAGTAGGACAAGATCTATACCACCAAGCTGATGGCTAGGTTTAATACGCTTCTAGAGAATAGTGTCAACAAAAACAGTGATGTAGGAACTTCAAAAAGCATACAACGGTGCATGGCGCAATTTGTAACAGTGTTGCTATAGTATGACTATGTATAGGGAAATTCGTTACAATTTTGCTGCAACATGATAATATAGGGGTAATTTGTTACAATTTTCCAATAAGATGACGATTAATGGGGCAATTTGGGAAGTATAGAACGTCCTGATAGCGCATACACTTAAGTGTAACCTGACTGGAATGTAACTGGAATTATTTCTAGAGTGCACCCAGCTCAAATTAGAGTCAGGACACATATTCAGCCAGGATTTTAACATTTTGGTAGTACAAGCAAGTAAATATAAACTCACTGGGATGCAGCAGCTGTATTATCGCAAGAGCTTGTCACACTTTTCCTGTAACATGAGGCAGCTTGTTGCAGTTTTGCTTTGTTTGATGTTTATCTGTAACTGATTATCGAAAAGAACACACACCGCGCATACATATAATTGACTCACCTCGAGGGGCAATTAGTCCACAACCTTCAGTTCGACCTCTAAAAGGAATTTAAAATTAGGGAGCATGAAGGACATGGACAGGGACTGCCAATAGGTGGCGCTGGGTGGAAATGTGGGTCGGCCAGGGAGCATACTGAGATAGTGTGGGCATTTGTGATAAACACTGTGTACGGCTGACGCAGTGATTAATGCAGCTAGTAAGCAGGAGATTCTGGGTTCGAGTCCCAGTCAGGCATCTATTTTCATTTGTCGCTGCTGGTTCCGCATAAAGTCCTGATGCAGCTGACATCACTAGTTCCTCCCATTTCCTTTCCTTTCCTTTTTCTCCCTCCAACTTCAACCACATAATCTACAGAGTTTGGTTCAGGAAGGGCAATTCTTTTGAAAGGGAAGGAAGAGGAAGAGAAAGTGGTGGTGGTGGTGGTGGTGGTGGTGGTGGAGGAGGAGGAGGAGGAGGAGGAGAAGGAAGAATACAAGGAAAGGTGAACATGATGAAGAAGATGAAGGCATTAAGGCCAAAGAAAACAATGTATTTATGAAATTAGAAGGTGGAGATATTAGAGGCAGAGAAGAGGATGATTACAGTGAGGAACATGATGATGCTATCACTGAAATATGAAAGGCTATCTGCGAAAAACCATGTATGTTGGGTCCACAACCTTAAGTTTAACAACTACACTCCTGGAAATTGAAATAAGAACACTGTGAATTCATTGTCCCAGGAAGGGGAAACTTTATTGACACATTCCTGGGGTCAGATACATCACATGATCACACTGACAGAACCACAGGCACATAGACACAGGCAACAGAGCATGCACAATGTCGGCACTAGTACAGTGTATATCCACCTTTCGCAGCAATGCAGGCTGCTATTCTCCCATGGAGACGATCATAGAGATGCTGGATGTAGTCCTGTGGAATGGCTTGCCATGCCATTTCCACCTGGCGCCTCAGTTGGACCAGCGTTCGTGCTGGACGTGCAGACCGCGTGAGACGACGCTTCATCCAGTCCCAAACATGCTCAGTGGGGGACAGATCCGGAGATCTTGCTGGCCAGGGTAGTTGACTTACACCTTCTAGAGCACGTTGGGTGGCACGGGAACATGCGGACGTGCATTGTCCTGTTGGAACAGCAAGTTCCCTTGCCGGTCTAGGAATGGTAGAACGATGGGTTCGATGACGGTTTGGATGTACCGTGCACTATTCAGTGTCCCCTTGACGATCACCAGTGGTGTACGGCCAGTGTAGGAGATCGCTCCCCACACCATGATGCCGGGTGTTGGCCCTGTGTGCCTCGGTCGTATGCAGTCCTGATTGTGGCGCTCACCTGCACGGCGCCAAACACGCACACGACCATCATTGGCACCATGGCAGAAGCGACTCTCATCGCTGAAGACGACACGTCTCCATTCGTCCCTCCATTCACGCCTGTCGCGACACCACTAGAGGCGGGCTGCACGATGTTGGGGCGTGAGCGGAAGACGGCCTAACGGTGTGCGGGACCGTAGCCCAGCTTCATGGAGACGGTTGCGAATGGTCCTCGCCGATACCCCAGGAGCAACAGTGTCCCTAATTTGCTGGGAAGTGGCGGTGCGGTCCCCTACGGCACTGCGTAGGATCCTACGGTCTTGGCGTGCATCCGTGCGTCGCTGCGGTCCGGTCCCAGGTCGACGGGCACGTGCACCTTCCGCCGACCACTGGCGACAACATCGATGTACTGTGCAGACCTCACGCCCCACGTGTTGAGCAATTCGGCGGTACGTCTACCCGGCCTCCCGCATGCCCACTATACGCCCTCGCTCAAAGTCCGTCAACTGCACATACGGTTCACGTCCACGCTGTCGCGGCATGCTACCAGTGTTAAAGACTGCGATGGAGCTCCGTATGCCACGGCAAACTGGCTGACACTGACGGCGGCGGTGCACAAATGCTGCGCAGCTAGCGCCATTCGACGGCTAACACCGCGGTTCCTGGTGTGTCCGCTGTGCCGTGCGTGTGATCATTGCTTGTACAGCCCTCTCGCAGTGTCCGGAGCAAGCATGGTGGGTCTGACACACCGGTGTCAATGTGTTCTTTTTTACATTTCCAGGAGTGTATTTGATAAAGGTTGGGCATAAAGAATATGAAAGAATGCCAGGTTTACTGAATCCAATACTTTTAAAAACTTCAAATTTGACAAGCATTCACAGAAAGAAATAGAAACGTATGATCAAATATTATGCATGACTGATGAATATAAGACAACCAATAGAAGAACAAAAAGCTCAAATTGTGTAAAATACAAACGCATTATTAAACTGATGTTAGAGGATGGTCTTATCAATAGGATTATTGATATTCAATATAAAAAATGAAAAATCGATTCCTGCAAAATACATATATAGTTATAACAATCTAAACACAATAGTTGAATGATTAAGACTGCTTATAGAATTGGGCACTACTGAGAATACACCTCATTTGAATGAAATCATTTCAGTCATTTCATAACTTCAAAAAATATATACAGGAAATGCAATACCAGCTCAAACACATATCGCTTTCTGCTCATGAGGAGGACTGGAGTTTAGTGTACTGTGTGTATCTAGATCATTGGGGACAAAATGCTAGCTCACACTGAAGAGGGTATAAATTGTTAGCGACCCTGTTGAAGGAACTGCATCGACATAAGACAGCAAACTTGGCTGATGTTAACGCATTTGGGCCACTACTGGACATGAGCTCTGCACCTTCAATTTATGGGAATTGTGTGAACATGTGATGCCACACACGTCTGGACACCTAGAGGAGCCCACTGTAGCACTGCTTCGCTAACATGCTCGATTTGCTGACAATGCTAAGCTGTCATGTGATGTGCAGTGTAAGTCATAACAGCATTGGTTCTACATACTCAGTGAGATTTTTCCATACAACGGAAGTAATTTCACTGATGGAGAAGATTGCTATCTTATGATAGCACTTTACAATGGCATCTAGAATGAACGGTGCATTCATAACATGAAGCAAACCCGAAACTGCTGACACATTCTTGTAGCCATAACATCCTGAAACTTGATATTACTGTGTGTGAACACTCTTCTATGAATTTTATAGAGCCTCTTGGTGCAGGGTGGGATGGCTAGGAACCAGGATGGTCTGAGCAGGTGTTGGAGGTGAGCTGGGAGCTCATGTGGCTCCAGAGAAAGGCTGCTGGAAATGTAACAAGTTTTTTATTGATGCATGTGTGCTGTTTGATTTACGAGGTGCATTCATGTTCTAAGGCCTCCGATTTTTTTTTCCAATTAACTACTCACCCGAAATCGATGAAACTGGCGTTACTTCTCGACGTAATCGCCCTGCAGACGTACACATTTTTCACAACACTGACGCCATGATTCCATGGCAGCGGCGAAGGCTTCTTTAGGAGTCTGTTTTGACCACTGGAAAATCGCTGAGGCAATAGCAGCACGGCTGGTGAATGTGCGGCCACGGAGAGTGTCTTACATTGTTGGAAAAAGCCAAAAGTCACTAGGAACCAGGTCAGGTGAGTAGGGAGCATGAGGAATCACTTCAAAGTTGTTATCACGAAGAAACTGTTGCGTAACGTTAGCTCGATGTGCGGGTGCGTTGTCTTGGTGAAACAGAACACGCAGAGCCCTTCCCGGACGTTTTTGTTGCAGTGCAGGAAGGAATTTGTTCTTCAAAACATTTTCGTAGGATGCACCTGTTACCGTAGTGCCCTTTGGAACGCGATGGGTAAGGATTGCGCCCTCGCTGTCCCAGAACATGGACACCATCATTTTTTCAGCACTCGTGGTTACCCGAAATTTTTTGGTGGCGGTGAATCTTTGTGCTTCCACTGAGCTGACTGGCGCTTTGTTTCTGGATTGAAAAATGGCATCCACGTCTCATCCAATGTCCCAACCGACGAAAAGAAAGTCCCATTCATGCTGTCGTTGCGCGTCAACATTGCTTGGCAACATGCCACACGGGCAGCCATGTG
Source organism: Schistocerca cancellata (assembly GCF_023864275.1). Classification (NCBI taxonomy): domain Eukaryota; kingdom Metazoa; phylum Arthropoda; class Insecta; order Orthoptera; family Acrididae; genus Schistocerca; species Schistocerca cancellata. The sequence continues at coordinate 811,387,129 of NC_064629.1, read as the reverse complement.
GTCGTCCGTCAGCATTCGTGGCACCCACCTGGATGACACTTTTCGCATTTTCAGGTTGTCATGCAGAATTGTGTGCACAGAACCCACAGAAATGCCAACTCTGGAGGCGATCTGTTCAACAGTCATTCGGCGATCCCCCAAAACAATTCTCTCCACTTTCTCGATCATGTCGTCAGACCGGCTTGTGCGAGCCCGAAGTTGTTTTGGTGTATTGTCACACAATGTTCTGCCTTCATTAAACTGTCGCACCCACGAACGCACTTTTGACACATCCATAACTCCATCACCACATGTCTCCTTCAACTGTCGATGAATTTCAATTGGTTTCACACCACGCAAATTCAGAAAACGAATTATTGCACGCTGTTCAAGTAAGAAAAACGTCGCCATTTTAAGTATTTAAAGCAGTTCTCATTCTCGCTGCTGGCGGTAAAATTCCATCTGCCGTACGATGCTGCCATCTCTGGAACATATTGACAATGAATGCGGCCTCATTTTAAAACAATGCGCATGTTTCTATCTCTTTCCAGTCCGGAGAAAAAAAATCGGAGGCCTTAGAACTTGAATGCACCTCGTACTAGCCAAGTGGCTGGCTGCCCATTGAAATCTACTGGGCTCACTGCTCTCACACCGCACATTGCTGACACAGTATTACACCATGTTGATGGTCTCATTATGTTAGCTGGCTGTGCGGACCCTGCACCAGCAGTGTGCAAACTTGATGCTACTATACCTGCGGGCACGTTCCAGTGGCGTCAACGTGATGGATGCCCTCTCCACTGTGATGCACATCTGGCAGTGGTGGATGGTGGCTAGCGTGCATGGGAAGCGATCTCCTGTCACTTGGACAGGAGTCAGCCATGCTGCTGGACACGATTTAGTGTGGCTAGCTGCACCGTGGCACTAAGTCCGGAGAGGGACTTAGTGTGTACACAGCTTTTGCCCTGCCATGGCTTCGAACTGGTGACCTCTGCTGGAAGATCCACCTGGTACTGCCCTGTATTCCTGGTTGGGCTGTGAGACTCACAATAATTCTATTACAAAAATAATCAATACTTACAATCGGCGGTGACATTCTCTATCCACCCCTGACTTTACCTGAATTACACCATTCCAGGACATTGGATTGGAACAGGAGGAGCAGAAGATAAACTTCATCGCCAGTGGCCTCCGTGGTCTACAGACCTCACACTTTGTGACTTTTATGTGTGGGTTTATGTAAAAGACTGTATTTCTATGCCCCCTATGCCTGGTACACTTCAAAGTCTGCGGAATCGCATTGTTGAATCTGTGGATTTGATAACGATATACCAGCTGCTTCGTGTGTGGCAGGAAATAAGTCACTGTTTTGACATTTGTCATGTAACACATGGTGCTCACACTGAATCCATAAAAAATTTGAATTTTTCTCTTTCCAGGAGCGTTGGATTGTGTTTCTATCTTTTGTAGTTGGAAGCAATAAATGTTTGAAATCTGTTCCTTCTTTTTGGATAGTCTTGTACTTGAAAAAGTATCGTAAAGTTCATTATCTGTAAACTACAGTTAGTAACTCTGGAGTAGTGCATGTCACCGAGTTTCACATCGTTGAAGTAGTACTTTCATTACAGGTGGCTTTAGAGCCTATATTTTTCCATAACGTATCAGAATATCTTGATTGGCTACCTAGTTGTTTTACATGGTATAGCTATCAAATTACGGGACTGATGCTGTCAGAGAGTAAGTACGCATGCACCAAAGGTGAACGACCAATAGCTGTGAAGCATGAAGCCTTCTCAGTCAAATGCGGCATCTCTGTTGTCTGTAGACAAACAAATTAATGTCGTCGTGACCTTCCTTTGTGCAAGGGCTGTTATTCTGTTTCGCTGGAAAAATGGTAAATGTAGTAATTGAGAAACAAATTGTTGTGAAGTTTCACATGAAACTTTGAAAAACTGCTACCGAAACCAATCCCTCAGTAAAAGAAGTGTATGGCGAAGACTGTTTATCACATACGCGAGTTTTTGAGTGGTTCAAGCGTTTCCAATAGGGCCGAGGAGAGGTTGAAGATGACATGCCCAGGACGCCTTTCAACATCAAAAACGGAAGAAATTATAGAAAAAGTAGATAATCTGATTCGATCTGAACGTCGGCTGAGCATTCGATCGATTGCTGAAAGTGTAAGAACTCACAAAGAATGCGTAAGGAAAATTTTGCGTAACTAATTTAACATGAGAAAAGATTGTGCAAAACTGGAGCCAAAAATTCTCACGATGGAACGAAAAGAAGCTTGTGATAATGTTTGAACTGACTCTTTGAATACAATTGAAAATGATCCTAGTTTCTTGGAAAGAGTGATAACATGTGACACATGTTGGTTTTTCCATGTACGATCTAGAAACTAAGCACCAATCCATGCTCTGGAAGGTCTCGCTTCACAGAGTGTGAAAAAGCTCGAATGACCAAATAAAAATTCAAAGCGTTGATGATTTTTGTTTTCGATATTGATGGAATTGTATCTTCACTTGGTTCCTAAGGAGGATAAACTATTAATCAGCATTACTACCTTGAAGTTCTTGATCATTTCTGTAAGAAAATAAGAAAAAAAGAAACGAATTGTGGAGGTCCCAGTCATGGTTTTTTGCATTAAGACAATGCACTGGCCCAAACCGCATTGTCTGTTAAGAGGTTTATAGCGAGGTACAGCATCCCAGTGTTGGATCACTCACCTTACTCGAGTGACCTAGCACCGTGCGACTTTTCTCTATTCCCCAAGGTCAAATCTGCATTAAAAGGAACAAGATTTCAGTCTACTGAAGCAGTGAACGAGAAAGTGGCGCGTGACATCAAGAAGCTCGTAGAGGAAGACTTCAAGCACTGTGTTCATCAATAGAAAATTCGCATGGAGCGTTGTAGGGATAGAAGAGGGGATTATACTGAGGGAAACAATAAATATGTCTGTTTTTGAAATATTTTTTTTTACAGCAATAATCCTTTTATTTTATAGCCACACTTCATACCAATGCATTTGAGCTTCCTCCTAATTTGTCAGGATTTTTTTTCTAGCAAAGGCATTTATTTGACATTTGTCGTGCAACAATGATGCTCACATTGAATGCATAAAAATTTGAACTTTTCTCTTTCTGGGAAAGTCAGAATCGTGTTTCCATCTTTCGTAGTTTGGAAGCAAAAAAAGTCTGAAATCTGTACCTGCTTTCTGAGTAGTTCTGTTAATATGGGTGCATCAGAATCCCTCCTCAAGCCTAGTATAGAATGTCTGGTGTTTGATCTGAGTAAAGACGGCAATATGCCAACTAAGTAGTATCTATAGACAATTGATGTACACTCCTGGAAATGGAAAAAAGAACACATTGACACCGGTGTGTCAGACCCACCATACTTGCTCCGGACACTGCGAGAGGGCTGTACAAGCAATGATCACACGCACGGCGCAGCGGACACACCAGGAACCGCGGTGTTGGCCGTCGAATGGCGCTAGCTGCGCAGCATTTGTGCACCGCCGCCGTCAGTGTCAGCCAGTTTGCCGTGGCATACGGAGCTCCATCGCAGTCTTTAACACTGGTAGCATGCCGCGACAGCGTGGACGTGAACCGTATGTGCAGTTGACGGACTTTGAGCGAGGGCGTATAGTGGGCATGCGGGAGGCCGGGTGGACGTACTGCCGAATTGCTCAACACGTGGGGCGTGAGGTCTCCACAGTACATCGATGTTGTCGCCAGTGGTCGGCGGAAGGTGCACGTGCCCGTCGACCTGGGACCGGACCGCAGCGACGCACGGATGCACGCCAAGACCGTAGGATCCTACGCAGTGCCGTAGGGGACCGCACCGCCACTTCCCAGCAAATTAGGGACACTGTTGCTCCTGGGGTATCGGCGAGGACCATTCGCAACCGTCTCCATGAAGCTGGGCTACGGTCCCGCACACCGTTAGGCCGTCTTCCGCTCACGCCCCAACATCGTGCAGCCCGCCTCCAGCGGTGTCGCGACAGGCGTGAATGGAGGGACGAATGGAGACGTGTCGTCTTCAGCGATGAGAGTCGCTTCTGCGTTGGTGCCAATGATGGTCGTATGCGTGTTTGGCGCCGTGCAGGTGAGCGCCACAATCAGGACTGCATACGACCGAGGCACACAGGGCCAACACCCAGCATCATGGTGTGGGGCGCGATCTCCTACACTGGCCGTACATCACTGGTGATCGTCGAGAGGACACTGAATAGTGCACGGTACATCCAAACCGTCATCGAACCCATCGTTCTACCATTCCTAGACCGGCAAGGGAACTTGCTGTTCCAACAGGACAATGCACGTCCGCATGTATCCCGTGCCACCCACCGTGCTCTAGAAGGTGTAAGTCAACTACCCTGGCCAGCAAGATCTCCGGATCTGTCCCCCATTGAGCATGTTTGGGACTGGATGAAGCGTCGTCTCACGCGGTCTGCACGTCCAGCACGAACGCTGGTCCAACTGAGGCGCCAGGTGGAAATGGCATGGCAAGCCGTTCCACAGGACTACATCCAGCATCTCTACGATCGTCTCCATGGGAGAATAGCAGCCTGCATTGCTGCGAAAGGTGGATATACACTGTACTAGTGCTGACATTGTGCATGCTCTGTTGCCTGTGTCTATGTGCCTGTGGTTCTGTCAGTGTGATCATGTGATGTATCTGACCCCAGGAATGTGTCAATAAAGTTTCCCCTTCCTGGGACAATGAATTCACGGTGTTCTTATTTCAATTTCCAGGAGTGTAATTTCTAAGCCTACCAGTTTAAAAGATTTTCCTTCCAAATGTTAATTATAAAGAACTCTTTAACCATTTTGTGGCTGATGTTACATACCCTCCTCCAACTGGACTGGAGAATAATGGAGTAAAATTCTTGAGCTCACCTGCTTGGGTCCGAGTTTTTCTAGAGCTGAAAGAAATTAAAACTAGCGCCCTGACTGTCTGCTTATATTTTGCGTAAAATGCTTATCCAAGTTGTTCATAAGTACCTCCAGTGTTTCAGAAAACGACTACACGAAAACTACAAGACACATACAATACACACAACAGTGAACAGAACATCTCTCCACGTCTTAACTCGCATTACAGGTGCTCAATATGGACACTGTTTGTGACGCGGAAAACGTAAATATGTACAGTATGAGCAGATTATTGAACTCGCTGCTGCTGAGCCGAGAAAAACGCGACAGCAGGCAGCTTTGGAAATGGATTCTTCGGATTGCCTATCTGCAGGTGCGAACTAATTCGAGTGACAGCATGGGGTGGATGATTAGTCTGCATGTTCTGACACGTCTGTTCCCTGTTGGTACAATCTGCAACTACGCCATGGCACATAATGTGACTCGAAACTTGGAAAGCTGCTCTATTCACTAATACTTGTAATTTTTCTGTTTGTCTTGTAGTTTCCGTGCAGTAGCCTCTGAAGCCCAGGAGGTACTTATGAATAACCTTGTATATGCCGTTCAAAAACTAAATTCTACTCATACAGCACAATACTTCATTTGGCAACACATCATAAGCCATCGACAGCAGCTTTGTCACCAACACCGAACTGCCAGAAAATGTATCTCATTGACAGTTGTACTTGTCCCCCTCCTTATTAGTGGATGCCGTTACGAAATCCTTCCCAAAGCAAGGAATGAAGATTGGGCTTTAACATCCCATCGTCATCAAGGTCTTTAGCCATGGAGCACGTACTCAGAACAATTCATGGATGTCGAAGGAAATCAGCTATGCAATTTCGTAGTAAACACCTAGGTATTTGCCTAAAGCAATTTAGGGAGATCATGAAAAACCTAAATTTGGACGGCTGGACACATTTGAACAATCATCCTCCTGAATGCGAGTGCAGTGTGCTAAACACATGCAACCTTGCTCAGCAAAATCCTTCCCAAACTAACATGAACGTGCATATGAAGTACCCCAGTTGCCTCTACGCCTGTAACTGGTTTTTTATTCCCATGGGAGGATTTTTCCAGTTCTGTGCAAAGATATATCAGGCAGTATAGGGGTCTAGTACTGCACTACCACTATGCAGGTAGAAAGCTTCTATCCTGTCACTCATCGACTACTCTAGCGTGGCACTATAACACAGCAGAAGGAAAGCTGAAGTTATAAATGTTGCATTTAAGAAATCATGCCTGCAGAAGGATCATACAAACAAACTGTTCTTTGACCGTCGCACAGATTCTCAGTTGGATGGCATTGTAATAGGAATCCCTGGGGGTAGAGAAGCAACTGAAAGAGATGGAAACAAATAAACTGCCAGGTCAGGATTGTAATCCCAATACAGTTTACAGGGAGTATTCTATGGCATTGGCCCCTTACTGAGATTGAATTTAATGTGAAAGAAGTGCAATGACTCATGTACATAAGAAGGGTAAAAGAACAGACCTGCGAAATTACAGACCAATATTCTTAACATCAGTTTGCTGCAGAATTCTTGAACATATTCTGAGTCTGAATATAATAAATTCCTTGAGTTGGGTAATGCAAAACTTAGCTTGCCCTTTTCTCATGATATTCGGCAAACAATCGATGAAGGGCAAAAGGCAGATTCCATTTTCCTAGAAGCATCTGAAATGGTGCCCCTGGCGGACTGTTAATGAAGGCACATGGAAAAGGTTCCAACATGTGTGAGTGGCTCAAAGATTTCTTGTGTAATAGAACACAGTACATTGTCACTGATGGCAAACATTCGTCAGGGACACAGGTATTGCCATTTTTGCCCCGGGGAATAGTTATACGGCCACTGTTATTCCATATATGCATAAATCATTTGACGGATAGGAAAAACAACCTTGTAACGTTCGAATTCAGTATTAGTGGTGTGCTGCTTGACACACACACCTTGATTAATATCTAGGGGTACTGTTGCGAAGCAATATGAAATAGAATGAGCGCAGCAGTAGGGAAGACGAATGGTCAGCTTTGATTTATTGAAAGAATTTTAAGGAAACGTCTCATCTATAAAGGTGACAACAAATAGAGCACTAATGTGACCCATTTTTGAATACTGTTAAACTGTTTGGGATTTCAGCCACATCAGATTAAAGGAAAACGTTGAAGAAATTCAGAGATCGGCTGCCATATTTGTTACCAGTTGGTTCAATCAACATGTAAGTATTATGGAGATGCTTTCTGAACTCAAATAGAAATCCTTTCAGCACAACACTACACAGAAAATTTAGATAACGAGCATTTGCAGAACGATTCTACTGTCGCCAATGTACATTTTGTGTAATGACCACAAATTCAAGATAAGAGGAATTAGGGCTTGTACGGAGGCATATAGATTGTCGTTTTTCTCTCACTCCGTTTGTGAGTGGAACAGGAAGGGAAATGTCAAGTAGTGGTACAAGATATTCTCCACAATGCACCATACAGTGGTTTACAAAGTATGTATGTAGACCAGATGTGTTGTTGCATTGGCTACAGTGAAGGACCTCTCAACCCCCTCCTCCCCCCCCCACCTCCTCTTCCCATCCATCAGTGTACCTCACACTTTGTCCAGCATGGTTGGTTTGAGTATCTCTCAGCAAGGTCTGATCTGTTCCACTGCACTTACTGTTCACTTCATTATCAGCTGGTCCTGGATAATGAGATTTTACTCCTCGGCACTGTATATGCAGTGGTTTGCGTACTCATATCCTGCTCTTATGGGCCATGTTTTTGCACTACCAAGTTAGTCTCTGAGGAGTGGTCTGCACGGGAGGACTGCCTCACATTCATGTGTAATGACCAGGTATTGTTGACAATCTCCCCAGTCTTTTTTATGTGATCTATCCAAGCAAGGGTTATGAAGACCTTCACATACACTACAGCAGCTCGTTTTTGAAGAGCATGTCCCTTGTTGTTGTGAATGCCCTTTCCAGTTTCTCATATATTATAGAAACAGACCATCACAGACGAGGCCAAAGTCGCAGCTTTAACAAATTTATTTGCCATCAACAGCCCATCACACTACATTGTTGCTAACAGAGGCCCATAGTTAATAACTAAGCAGTTTTCCGCTTTTGTGAGCAGAGTAACACTGAACACGACCTTATGCCTTCAGTTTCCTCTCAATCAAATGCTGAGGGAGTGCAGACAGTTCAAAAGTTCAAGTCATATGTACAAAGATGTTCTAGAGCATCACTGACCTCAATTTGCAGTAGGATATTGGAGCATATACTGTACTCTAACATTATGTATTACCTTGAAGAAAATTACTTATTGATACATAACCAACACGGATTCAGAAAATATAGTTCTTGTGCAATACATTAATATTATATTATTAATATATACAATTATTCCCATTAAGTAATGAGTGCTGTCGACAAGGGATCTCAGATCGATTCCATATTCCTAGATTTCCAGAATGCTTTCGATACAGTTCCTCACAAGCGACTATTAATCAAACTGCGTGCTTATCGAGTATCGTCTCAGTTGTGTGACTGGATTCGTGATTTCCTCTCAGAGAGGTCACAGTTTGTAGTGATAGATGGTAAATCATCGAGTAGAACAGAAGTGATACCTGGCATTCCGTAAGGTAGTGTCACAGGCCCGTTGCTGTTCCTGATTTATATAAATGATCTAGGTGATAATCTGAGCAGCCCCCTCAGATTGTTTGCAGATGACGCTGTAATTTGCCGCCTAGTAAAATCATCAGACGATCCATTCCAATTACAAAATTATCTAGAGAAAATTTCTGTATGGTTTGGTGGCAATTAGCACTAAAAAAAGAAAGAAAAGTGCGAAGTCATCCACATGGGTACTAAAAGAAATCCGATAAATTTTGGGTATACGATAAATCGCACAAATCTAAGGACTGTCAATTCGACTAAATACCTAGGAATTACAATTACGAGCAAATTAAATTGGAAAGACCACATAGATAATATTGTGGGGAAGACGAAACAAAGACCGCACTTTGTTGGCATAACACTTAGAAGATGCTTCAAACCCACTAAAGAGACAGCCGACATTACACTTGTCCGTCCTCTGCTGGAATATTGCTGCGTGGTATGGGATCCTTACCAGGTAGGATTGAAGGAGGACATCGAAAAAGTGCAAAGAAGGCCAGATCGTTTCGTGTTATCGCGCAATAGGGGTGAGAGTGTCACTGATATGATACGCGAGTTGGGGTAATAGTCACTGAAACAAAGGCGAAAATAGTCTGTTGACACCCACCTACGTTGGGAGAAATGATCATCATAATAAAATAAGAGAAATCAGAGCTCGAACGGAAAGATTTAGGTGTTCCTTTTTCCCACGTGCCATTCGAGAGTGGAATAGTAGAGAAGTAGTATGAAAGTGGTTCGATGAACCCTCTGCCAGGCACTTAAGTGTGAATTACAGAGTAACGATGTAGATGTAGAACAGATATGGTGTTGATATTCTTTTGTACTTATCAGTTCATCCATAAAATCCTGTGTGTGGCAGCATCAGATGATGCTCATTTATTATGTGCACTGCAGGTTCCAGATCAGTAGCACCACATTCAGTACAGTGCAGGTGCCTGTGTCTGGACTCACATCTATGAGCATCCGATGATGCAAAATCTGAGCTGTATTACGGGTGCGCATGGTTGCTGGATGTACTCCATTTCAGTTGAAGGCAGGCTTTATATCTGTCATCAAAAACGATTCTTTCTAAAGGATTACCAGCCAGCTTGGAACCCCTGAGATTTCAGTATCTATGGAATCCACTTAGTCAACAATTGCACCATCCTCTACACTGAAAGTTTCACTCATGTCAAGTATCTACCTAGGCCAGAGCACTGCATGCTGCAGTGCCTCAGAGCAGCTACAGCTGGATCTATAGAAATGGATCCTGTACTGTGATCTGTCTGTGTAGACAGAGGTTGTTGCTGTGTCCCCAGTACAAGATATCAAGATTAATCTGGCATGAATCACAACGGACAGGTCTTCTTTTAATGACCCTTCTACCCCTCCCCTACCATTCTCTGCAGGAGCCCGCACAAATTTACATGCTTCCTCCCAAATGTGCAAAATTTGGAAGTGGTATTTTTTAAATCCTAATCAGTGTCTAATGACATGCTGAACTCATCAGTAAATATCACTATTTAACTCCAGGAGGGTGACAGTGGCTTAGAGTGCAGTCACAGATCATCATGTGTGACCACCGACTAGTACAGCGTGGGGCAAATAAAAGTGGCCCGGAGGACAGAGTTCCAGGGCACAAAGAAACACAGCAGAGGAAAGGAAATATAGTACTAACTTTACTACAGCAGAAGTTTAAAGTGACCACTGCAGAATGTAGCCTCCTCTCCCTACTGTTGTGGCTGGTGGTAAGTGTCCCGGATGTTCTGCACCAGTTTCTCAGTTGGCTCCATTTGCTGGAAGGCCTCAAGAAAACTAGTTCTCCTACATATCTAAGTAGGCAGTGTGTCTGACTGCTATTCGGAGGATCTGGGTTCGATTCCTGATACTGTTAAGGATTTTTCCTTGGTTGAAGGACTGGAATGGGGTGCTCTCAGTTTCGTGATGCCAACTGAGAAGCTACTTGAGTGAGAAGTAGCGGCTGCAAGGTCAAGAAAGACAATAACGACTAGGAGAACAGTGTGCTGACCCCACACCCTCCATACTGCATCCAATGACATCATGGACAGAGGATGACACAGTGGTCAGTTGGTCCCAATTGCTCCACTAGGACCAGAATGCAGAGCCTGAAGAATACTAAGGGAATAAGAGGACATGAGAAACTAATTCTCCCAATAATGCTCCATTGGCTCCAGTGCCTTAAAGATCATGTACAACTCAACATAATACTCTGACAGTATGACTGGTATATGGATCCTGAAGACATGGCCAGGAAAAACACTGAGCAGCCAAGATAATTACCCTACTTTCGCCCACCTATATATTATACAATATTTTTATAGTGCTCATCTAGAATGCAGCACAGCAAAGATCCAAAAAATCATATTTTAAGTGTTTTTCTTTTCCTAATAATATGATTCTCTATTTCATAAGAAGCCAAGATGGGGATTTACTCCAAACTTGAATCAAAACAGTAATGCTGGTCACACATAATTCTAAAAGAGTACCAGTACACTTTGCACAAAGACCAGAAGACCCCATTGTTCACCAACAACTATTTAAAGTTGTTTCAAGAGTGAGTGAGCAATAGAATGGTGTGGAGGACCTGGCATACGGAGTGTATTTTGAATGCCTGTCACACCATGAGTTGAAGTAGCTGCTCACCAGCCTTGGTGCAGAGGACAGGAATGAGGATAGTCCTAACCACCCTGAAGCTAGCTTAGTTCATGTTGGACTGCTTTCAGTACCTGCAGCTATGATGATCTAGCAGATTCATCTAAGTGCACTGATAATCAAGTTTGGACCACATAAAGGCTCTGTAAACCTGGAACAGGCAGAATCAGACTGTTCCCCATGTATCAAATTCTATGCATGTTACAATATTAAGCACTTTTGGGGGACTAAATGGCAGCCACGTAAGGTTCTCATTAAAAATGAGTCCCCCATACCACACCAGACCTTCATTCGTTCAAATCAGATTCCTCATTTTCAGATGAGGAAGATTAAACTCACAAGAGGGTAAAGTTAGAAAGATCACATATGAAATTTTCTGGTAATGTAAAGTCAGCATTTGTGCTTGTTTCCCCAGCCTCCTACTTGACATCTCCAGGTGGTGTGTACTGCTTCAGGGCTGGAAAAAAAACTAATAATTGAAAAGGCATACACAACTAGAACCCTTATCACAACCCTTTATACTGGAAGTAATACTATCCATAGGTATTAAAAACAGGATCTCACTTGAAACACTACCTTGAAGAAGAACAGCCCCTTGTATGAAATGAATTGGCAGGCTGTCGCCGAATATCTGACACATGAGGTATGAGGCGAGGAATAACCACAGGGGAGAAAAAGAGGTAGATGTCCCCAGAAGCCCCTATGCATGGAGAAACGTTCTCTAATGGATTTTGCAATGACTTGGTGATGTGTTGTGTCATACAGATCCCACATGAGAAGGGACAGTTGCTAACTTTATTAAGGATATAATGGAAGCTAGTGTGGAAAGCCATATCCTGGCTGGCACTAATGGTCACTGGAGCAAAATGCTCTGCCAGCATATGGATTATGTCTCCTTTGCCTGTCAGAAGGCTACAACTCTTCATTACGACATTAGCAAGGCAACACATCTTGAAGCCCTTCTTATGATTTCCCAAACATGCATTGTCTGATGGAACAGTTGACAATGTTCACGACCTATGCCCTGATGTCTTTTCGCTCTGTCTAAAGGTCGTAAGATTCTCATTAGAACCTCTGTCACCAACTTCAGAGTGACACTCACCACTTCTTGTGGACTGTCAGTCTTCTAAGCTGCCCTGAAGACTTTGGCATAAATACTTCTGCAGCATGATGGGTCATGATAGTGATGTGCTCTCTATTTTCACAAAACAGCAAATTGGGTGTACAGTGTGCATGTCTCCTTTGTGAGCAGCCATGTGGATGGTTTTCTTTCTTGAACTGCTTAATCAGGTACATGCACATACACTGTCTGCCAAAAATATGATTAACCCAGAAGGGGAGGAGGAAACGAAATGAAACTTCACAGGTTGCCCTGGTGTGTGATAATGCTTCAGTGATAAAAAAACCGAGTCAAATTTACAAAGCACTTGACAGTATGAGGCCCATATATTGGTATAATGCTGCATCCACTCTGGCCTGGAATCATGCACTGATTTGCTTAGGAAGGGTGTCATAAAACCATTGTATCTTCTTCTGAGGCATGTTGGCCCATAACTGTTGTAAGTGGTACTTGATGTCCTGGGGATTTCGTTGGCCATGGGGATACTTCAACTTCAAGCAGTCAGTTCATAGACAGATGCATCATGTGGAGGAGTATTGTCCTTTTGAAAAATGGCTCCATGATTGTTACATGAGAAGTAACACAAGGACGCAGAATGTCCACGATGTACCAGTGTCCAATCTGAGTCACCTCAATCACAACCAGCCATGACCTGAAATCATACCCACTGGTTCCCCACACTAAGACAACAGGAATAACACTACTACGCACCTCTAAAAAACATTCACAGAATGGGACTTCTCCCCAGGTCACTGTCATACTCACCAACAATGGTCATTTGGGGTAGTTAGGAACTGTGATTCAGTACTAACACAATGTGATGCCTTTTATCAGCAGTTCATGCTTCCTAGTCATGGTGTCACTCCAAATGCACCCATTTGTATTGAGGTATTACTTTACTTTACTTTACTTTACTATATCTTCGTCATTTACCAGCCATGGCTGGACAGACTGCGTCACAAATACAATGCTTATCAACTAACATTTATACAACACCATATACAAAATTTATATTACAAATAAAAGAAAATATTTATGCAGTGCACAAAAACACATAGAACATAGCAGAAATGAAATATAACTAAACAGGAAAGTAAACTTCATAGCAGCAAATGAAAATACCATAAAGTAAAATGTCACACACACACACAAAGTTTCATTTTGGCAAAATATGTACTTTAAGTAAAACACAAAATTAAATGTGTGGTTAACATAAGAAGAAGATTATATTTAGGCAAAATTATATATAAAACATAACAATATTTATTATTTTGTCCATTCAGTAGAACCGCTGTTGAAAAACTCTTCCAATGAATATAGTGGATGTTGTTTCAAGTCCTGAGCAATTTTTTTCCGAAATAATTCAGGTGGCAGGGATTTCACTTCTGGAGGCAGTTGATTGTACATTTTTAGGGCGACTGTTGGAAAGCTGTCTTGTGTACTTGATAGGCGACACCTTGGCATTTCAATGTTCCTCTTACAGCGAGTGTCATGATTATGTATTTCTTGTCTTATGCTAAAATTCCCTTGATTTTCTTTTATATACATGAGGCAGAAATACACATACTGGCTAAAGACAGTCATTATGCCTAGCCTGGTGAAAATAGGCTTACAGTGGTCCAGTCTTTTGCTAGAGGATATGATCCTGATGGCTTTTTTTTGTAATAGCAACACATCTTTGCTGCCTGAGGAGTGTCCCCACAACAACAGTCCATAGCTAATGTGGCTGTGGAAAAGTGCATGGTAGACCATTGTGAGAAACTGGTCAGTTATTACCCTCTTCAGCTTCCTCAGGAGGTATATCACACGAGACAGTTTGGTGCATACATATGCAGTGTGATCATTCATGGAGAGTTTGCTGTCAATCTTGAAGCCCAGTAGTCTAACAGTCTCCATGTTTTCTTGGTCTTCAATGTTGGTTAGACTGCATATCAAATGTTGGGTTTTTTCTTCATTGATCTTCATTTTGTTTATTACGAACCATTCTTTTATTTCTTCAAACATCAAATTTGATGCACCAAGAGCTTCTGCGGCTGTATGTCCTTTGGCAAAAAGGGTAGTGTCATCTGCAAACTGCAACATTTGACTATTACAGCTCATATCATTGACATATATGAGGAATAGGAGAGGTCCTAAGACTGATCCTTGGGGCACTCCATGTTCCAGTTTTTGTTCAAGAGAAGTTGCTCCATGCACTGATACTACCTGCTTTCGGTTTTCCAAATAAGATTGGAGTGTTGATAGAACAACACCTCCTACACCATAGCATCTTAACTTGGCTGTTAGTGTTGTGTGTGAGATGCAGTCAAAGGCTTTGCTGAGGTCACAGAGTGTCAGTGCCACACTCTCTCTCTCTTCAAAACTCTGTCGAATTGTTTTTAATAAGTCCAGTGTGGCTGTCACTGTTGATCTCCCTTTGCGGAATCCGTGCTGTGTGTTTTGGAATAAGTTGTTTTCCTCAAAGTAATTCAGTACCTGGCGGTGCATCACAGACTCAGTAACTTTGGCTAGTACTGGTACCACTGAGATTGGTCTGAAGCTGGACACCTCACAAGGATCCCCCTTCTTATATATTGGTACTGTGCGTGCCAGTTTAAGGAAGTCTGGGAAGACACCAGAAGATAGACATTTGTTTATTGCTATGGCTAGTGGCTGAGCCAATTCTGCAATAATTTTCTTTAGCAGTGTGCAGGACATGCCATAGATGTCTACACTTTCTGAGTGTTTGTAGGAGTTCACAATTTTTATCATGTCTTCAGGGTGTACTTCCTTCCAGTTTTGAATACTGCAACTGTCTGCATTTCTTATGTTTGCAGTTGGATCTAGGTCAGAGTGTGGAATTTCACTCACTGTCTTTTCCACTATTCTGACAAAATATTCATTGAAGTCATCAGGGCTACACGAATTTAAGCAGGAGGTAGTCTTCTTTCTGTTCTCATTTACAAGATTCCAAGCAGCTTTACAAGGATTTTGGGCCTCTTTAATGTATGTATCATTATATTTCTTTTTTGCTTCCTCTATTGCCTTCCTATAAGCTTTTTTGGCTTTTAGGTAGTTGCGGTGATGCAGTTCTTTAGCTGGAATGTCTAAAGCTGATTTCATTCGGTCCTTGCACATTGTTACAATACACTTCAATTTATTGAGCTCGGCGGTGTACCATTGTTTCACATTGATAACTTTCTGCCTGCCTTGTGATTTGTCCAGAGGATTCTTCACTGGTCTTACCGGAAACATGTCATCAAATATAGCTTTTAAGGTTTGGAACAGACATAAGAAAGAATCACTGCCTACTAACTCTGCAATTTTCTGCTGCCAGTTTACACAAGATAGAGCTGCTTTGAGATCATTTAGTCTCTCTTCTTTAACAAATCTTCTTTTGAATGTGTAATTTGAATGCCATGTGCTTATCTGCGGTTTACTCCTCATACTGGTCTCCATTACTAGTGCACAGTGATCTGCTATCATAGGTTCAACTACACTGAGTTTATAATCCCAGATGTTGAGGTTGGTGATTATGGTGTCCAGGCATGCACCACCCCTTGTTGGGAGCTTATTTGCAATAAACAACCCATAACTGGTAATTAATCTCATAAAGACCCTCTCTCTGGCATCTCCATCACCTATGTGTATGTTAAAATCTCCACACAGTGCGATTTTTGACTTCATGCGTGTTAGGTAACACAAACAGTTCTCCATATGTCCAATAAAATTCTCAAAGTCACCATCTGGTGAATGGTACACAGAAACAACAACTAAATCAATATTTGTTAATAACAGTGCAGCTAATTCAAGATCAAAATCCACACAAAAACTGCTTAAATCAATTTCCTTGATGCTATGATCTCTGTTGGCATACACAGAGACACCACCGTGGGTTGCAGTTCTTCGAAACCAAGCACTGGCCATGTCTAAGTATTCAACAGATTTATAGAAATCCCCTTCTGCTTCAGCTAGCCAGTGTTCACAAATACATAAAACATCTGGTTTAATTTCTTCTATAAAAAATGATAGGAGATCCATTTTGGTTCTTATGCACTGCACATTAACACTTGCAATGATTATAGGCATATTGTTTTCAGTACTAGAAACATTCTTGTGCAGTGATCCTTGATCCTTGTTTGTAACTTCATAATCTATTTTATTGGCATAACGGATGGTCTCCGGAACAAAAAACGCTTAATTACAACATTTTTGGGCCATACAGCAGTGTCCATTAGCTTGTCTTTTAGATGAAAGTCTACACCAATCTTAAAACTACTATTTACACCCTTACATTCCAATTTTTCTACGTAAAAGTTGCTATGACCTGGTAGGATTTTCTTCAAAAAGTTAATTACGTTTTCTGCTGTCGTTCCACTTTTCACCTTTCCTAAATGAAACCATGCTCTCTTTTCCCCATATAGCATTCCTTGGTCATCACCAGTGCCTATTATTTTATTTTTCCTGTCACTAACACTTGAATTTCCAACTACTGAGATGGCATTGGTTGGAGGAGTTGATCTGATAGTCACTGTCTGTGGCAGTTTGCATGGTATATCTGTATTTAGCGCTGTATTATTTGTTTGTTGTTCTGCAGAAGTTGTTGGGGTTTTCCTGTCCCTATGGCGAAAGCTTCTTTTCCTAGAACTTACTACACGCCACTCTGTATTGGGTGAGAGTTTATTTTCTGAGGAATCTGCAGAGTTGTAGAGACTATTTTCGTCTTTATTAACGCCAGATCCTGTTTTGTTGACCGATGCATTGTTTACATCAAAACACTCATTTGATTCCATGATATCAGTTTGATTACAATTTACGCTTGGAGATTTTTCGTCTGGAATGATCTGTTTTCCTTGTTGTAGAAAGGGATTTGAACAGTTTCTGTCACTACTTACATTATTACAGCATTCATCAGCGCCGTTTTCTCGATCACCAACAGTTGTTTTGGATGTGTGAGTCGGGTTGCACAGCACATTAACCACAATATGGTGTTTATGTTTATCTGCCGCCAAATCCGTTTGTTTACCATTTGCAGTACCAATGTTTTCCTGCACAAATTCACTTACTTTGCTATAACCACTTTCCAAGGAGTCAGCACCGTTTACAAGTGGTTTTTCACATATGTTTACATTATATTTTGGAGACTGCCACTTTTTAATATTAGAATCAGCACTGATAATTGTATCCAGCTTTTTATTCATTGATAGCTTATCTTCCGATATTTTATTTGTTAACTTGAGTATATTTTGCAAGTATTCTAATAATTTTACGTCACCGTTCACTTCAATATCACTTTTGTGTTTTTGCACTTCAGGTTCATGTAAATTTTCGCTACTTAACCTCTTTTCGCAGGACACACAGTGAAACTTAATTCGGTCTTTAGAACATGCTACTGTACGAGCTTCACTGTTACTAACGCCTACACACTCGTTGTGAAAGGATTTATTACACCATAATCCACAAACTAGCACTATATCTGTCGTTTTAATAACTGTTTTGCACGCTTCACATAATCGAACAACATCACTTGCCGCCATGTGGCATCTCTCTCAGTTCTGCTGCTACTAGTCTCTGACTATTGGTGCAGGATGACATAGCAACTGAGAGTCTAGTACTTGTTCTCAGATTGCAGGTGTAGATGTGAAGGGTTATGATGTGCTTGGTGCACTATGCAACTATCCGCCTTCTTAGTGCCCTACTTCTTAGTGCTCAGACTTGGTCAATCAGAACTTTGATGACAAGTATGTCTGCCTTCATGTTCCCATGCAGTCTAAAATCTGACCAGTGTCACATCAAAATGCTTCCGAATCAAGACATTGCATGATTCAACTAACCAGACAAATGGAGACTCACAATGAGGCACCTTTCAAACTCTGTCAGGTGCTGATAATGGTGCCTCACATGAGTACATGGCATCTCCATGTCCTTCATAGTGATCATTCAACATCTGACATTTATCATGTTCCTTACATACCCCTGGTAACAACACTAAACACAAACAACACTAATGATCTCAGGTGGCTGTTGTATCTGTCACAGAGAATTTGAACTCTAATCATTTACATACTCTCTGATGGTGTATATGTGTACGAAGTTAACTGACATCTGACCATGTGTTCTGGGTACTTAACTTTTTTCATACAGCTGTGTAGACTGGAATGTGGTCACTAGACTGCAGGTCCTCCACCACTTTCCACTGAGCTGCATGTGTGAGGTCTGGAGAGAATTACGCCAGGTCAATGCTGGAACGCTTACCAGTGGTTGTGTTAAAGTGAATACTTATATCCACATTCATAAGACACATATTTTCTGTTATCATGAGTGGAGAGCCTCGTTGTCTCAAGCTGCATTAGTGAGAAAATAGAGACACTGTAACTCCATGTTACTCAGAATGTGCACAACAGCAGGTGAGAGAAGGAAATTTTAGTATACAATGTTTATAAAGATGACAATAATCGGCCCCCTCATGCTATAAAATGCTTCACTGCGAAAAAAATAGCAAATAAGAAAAAGTAAGATGGTATCGGTGATGATCATGGCGATTATGTGTTTAAAGGTACTAAACTACTAGTCCACCGAAAGTGGAGGGGTATTATAATTTAGTGTAAAATCTGCTAGTTAAAATCTGCTCTCTCTCGGGAAATGCAACACTTTGGTAGTGGCTGTCTAATCATTCACAAGCTCTGAGGTAGCGAGGTAGGCAAGCTGAGAGCGTGCCGCAGATCGGTCAGAAGGGAACACTGAACAACAACATGCACTGTTGTCAGTAGACTAACGCAGCTGCAGTGAGGAGGATCCTCCCAATGCAGAAGAAACATGTGGTCGCCTCTCATGTGGCTGATGCGTAGTGGGCACAACACAATGGCATCTTTTTGAGAGGCCTGGAAAGATGTATTCCACACCTTAGTGGACCCTTTAACTGCTCTCAACTTGTTTTGGGTCATAGTAGCCTGCCATTCCAATTCCCAGAGCCTCAAGAATAGTCCTAGCAGGATAAAATCAGCATTTTCTAAAATCTCAGAATTAAGTGGTCCATGCCCCACAAGGACAAACGTGCAAGCGACCAACGTGGACCATATTCCAGATGTCTGTGAGTGCACAGGGAGAGGATGATAGGAAAATGGTCACTGTTACAAAGATTGCAATGAATGCACCACTGGATAAGTGGTAAGATACCAGTGTTGAGTAGGCAGATGTCCAATTCTGAAAGGAAGTGTTCTAGTATGCAGCCTCTGTAAGACATAGTGTCACCGCCCCAGCGAGGATTATGGGCATTAAAGTCTCCTAGTAAGAGGAATGGGGGAGGAGGCTGCTCCACTAACTCTAACACCTCATGATACTGGAAAGGTCCATCTGCAAGTGGATAAACGTTACATATTGTCATCCACACTGACAGGCAAACACTAACAGCCATGACCTCAGTGCAGTGGTAAGGAGCAACTGCTCACTGAAAGTATTAGAGTGTACGAGGGTGCAGACCCAACTGGACGCTCTTTCAACGTTAACGCGGTTGGTGCAGTACAGCTTGTAGTTTTTCCAGCACTAGGAAGTCTGTTGCCATAAACTATATTTCCAGAAGTGCTATGCCAATTATGTGGTAAGTAGCCATTAAATGACAGTTTGGTCAGATGGCGATAGCAGCCATTACAATTCCATTGCTGGAGTGTTGGTGTCAGCTTCAACAAAGAGGCAAGTGGAAATGAAGGAGGTGATTACTTCGCTACCAGGTCATAGTCCACCCAACTGTGTGATCCAGGCATCAGTGTGCATAGGTTCTCTGGTAAAGAGCACTGCGGGTTTCGAAGCTGCACCAGACGGTATGGAACTCAATGACCACTAGGGGTCTCTGCAACATTCGCACCGTAAGCCGTGGCTGCACGCGCTCCTGGCCCGAATCTAATGTGAGGGCACCATTGTGGAGCATGTGGTCCCAGCGGCCAATAGTGACATACCCTGTCACGTATTAGGTGACTGCCTCTCACTCAGTGAGGAAGTCTGGTTTTCGCATTGAGTCAGTTGATATCTTGCTTACAGACATCGTGTTTACGTTGCATGTGTTTACTTCTCATTTACAAGTGGACATTGTTTTGATTTCATGAGGTTATCTATTGTGACCCCATTGCTTAATACTTCATTGTTGATCTTGGTGTCTTGCTCAGTTGTCTGTCATTGTGCTTGTCCTTCCATTCCCGTTCATCCGTCTTGTTTGTTCAGGGGCCGCTCCCGTTCGGTTCTGCCAAATTTTCATTTGCAGCAACTCCGTGACCATTCCTGTCACAGTTACAACATTTTGGCGACTAGGTAAACGGTAGTCATTGTTAGCATGGAGGCTAAGTTGATCTGTCTTCAGGAACAACAGCAGCAGCACATGCAGCAACAGCAGATCCAATTATACATCCTACAGAAGTCGATGCGGTTGTTAACGGACAAAGTCGATGCCAGGGACACGCTACCACAACAGCTTCCAAGTCCGCAGATGTCCAATGTTTTCTCACATCCGTCATCATTCCCACCATTTAATGACCCTAAAGAAGACTGGGAAACGTACTCACATTGGCTGAAACAACATTTCACAGCTTTTCAAGTCACAGATGACCCATTGCAGCAGTCGTTTTTGTCTTGGGCCTCCCCAGACACATTCTTTCTTCTCTGCACGTTGGCACCCTTGTCTGATCCTGTGGCTCTCTCTTTCCAGGAGGTATGCCTTTTGCTGACAAACTATTATTCACAGCGCTACCATGTAGTCATCTCTCGGCCAGAATTCCACCAGTACAATTAAACAGCATGGTCAATCATATCATTCCTGGGTCATAGGCTTGCAGGGTCTCACCCCATCGATGTGATTTTACATGCACCAATCAGCAGTGTAAGGCTACGTATACAGACTCCCTGATCTGGGATGTGGTGGTTCAGCTGGCTCCCGATCCTGAGGTCAAAACTGCAGCATTGAAACTCGACAATCCCTCATTGGAAGAGATTCTCCGCATTGCCCACGCATTTGAAATTGCTCAGGTGGCTAACGAGCGTCTCAAGGCGTGGCCGCAAGTGGCAGCGATTGATGTGTCTCTGCGGGTTCCGCCCTCATGACATAGACATGGCCCGGCCAACAGAGGCCAGCACCATCAGGACTCCTCTTTTCCCAATGTCTCTACGGCATCAGAGCCTCCAGTCACCATGCGTCACCAGTTGCGCGGCCCACTTCCGTTTTGCCCACAGTGCTTTACCGCACGCTCTCAAGCTCATTGACCCCACTGCTGGAAAACTTGCACGCTGTGTAGGAAGGAGGGCCACATCCGATCCGTTTGTCGTAGTCGCTCAACTTTCTCTATCCTGCCCCTCCTGGGCCTTAGGATACTGTACACGCCCTGCAATTGGTCATCCTGCTGGAGGACCCATCAGCATGGAAGCTCTTCCTCATGCTCCGCCTTTTTACTGAGGCTGTCAGTCTTCAGATCAACACTGGGGCCACCGTCTTCCTGATTAATATTGTGACATATACCCACCTGGGCTCCCCTGCGTTGTCACCTCCCTCTTGGCGTTTGGTCGCCTACGGTGACGGTTCCATTCCCCTTCATGGCCAGTTCGTCGTCCAGGCGACATTCAAACATGTTCCCCAGCTCCTTACCCTATTTGACGTCGACCATCCATCGGCTTCAAATATTTTTGGCCTGGACGCATTTCAACTGTTTGGCTTTTCAATTTCTGATGAAGTTAAGGTCGTTTCAACGGCTGCTCCTTTTCAGGACTTGGACGATCTGTGTTTGGCTTTTGCATCATTGTTTGCAATGGATCTCAGGTGTGCTTCACGTTTTCAGGCGCACATCACATTTTGGCCGGATACGCAGGCCTCGCTTTTTCTGGGCCAGACCCATCTACATCTACATCCAAATTCCGGAAGCCACCTGACGGTGTGTGGCGGAGGGTACCTTAAGTACCCTCACTATTGTTCGTGGAAGGAAAGATTGTCAGTACGCCTCAGTGTGGGCTCTAATCTCTCTGATTTTATCCTCATGGTCTCTTCGCAAGATATACATAGGAGGGAGCAATATACTGCTTGACTTCTTGGTGAAGGTATGTTCTCAAAACTTCAACAAAAGCCCGTACCGAGCTACTGAGCGTCTCTCTTGCAGAGTCTTCCACTGGAGTTTATCTATTATCTCCATAACGCTTTCGCAATTACTAAATGATCCTGTAATGAAGCACGCTGCTCTCCGTTGGATCTTCTCTATATCTTCTAACAACCCTATCTAGTACGGATCCCACACCGGTGAGCAGTATTCAAGCAGTGGGCGAACAAGTGTACTGTAACCTACTTCCTTTGTTTTTGGATTGCATTTCCTTAGGATTCTTCCAATGAATCCCAGTCTGGCATCTACTTTACCGACGATTAATTTTATGTGGTCATTCCATTTTAAATCACTCCTAATACCTACTCCCAGATAATTTATGGAATTAACTGCTTCCAGTTGCTGACCTGCTATATTGTAGCTAAATGATAAAGGATCTTTCTTTCTAGGTATTCGCAGCACATTACACTTGCCTACATTGAGATTCAATTGCCATTCCCTGCAACAGGCATCAATTCGTTGCAGATCCTCCTGCATTTCAGTACAATTTTCCATTGTTACAACCTCTTGATATACTACAGCATCATCCACAAAACGCCTCAGTGAACTTCTGATGTTACCCACAAGGTCATTTATATATATTGTGAATAGCAACAGTCCTATGACACTCCCCTGCGGCACACCTGAAATCACTCTTACTTCGGAAGACCTCTCTCCACTGAGAATCACATGCTGCGTTCTGTTATGTAAGAACTCTTCAATCCAATCACACAATTGGTTTGAGAGTCCATATGCTCTTACTCTGTTCATTAAACGACTGTGAGAAACTGTATCGAATGCCTTGTTGAAGTCAGTATCTACCTGGGAACCTGGGTCTATGGCCCTCCGAGTCTCATGGACGAATACCGCGAGCTGGGTTTCACACGATCGTCTTTTTCGAAACCGATCCTGATTCCTAAAGAGTAGATTTCTAGTCTCCAGGAAAGTCATTATATTCGAACTAATACGTGTTCCAAAATTCTACAACTGATCGACGTTAGAGATATAGGTCTATAGTTCTGCACATCTGTTTGACGTACCTTGTTGAAAACGGGGATGATCTGTGCCCTTTTCCGATCTTTTGGAATGCTACACTCTTCTAGAGACCTACAGCCAGCAGTAAAGCAGAACTTGATCGGCTCCAGGCTGCTGGCGTCCTAGAGCCTGTGACATTCAGTGCTTGGGCGACACTATTGGTGGTCATACAGAAACCCAATGGGGTCCCTTTGGCTGTGTGGGGACTTCAGCACTACTGTCAATGCTCAGTCCTTAGTAGTGGACACTTACCCCATTCCCCGACAGGAAGACCTTCTCGCCAAGCTTGCTTGGGGGGGGGGAGTACTTTTCTAAGATTGACCTGGCTGAGGCATACCATCAGTTACCCTTGGATGCAGATTCTCAGAACATCATGGTTATCAACACACCTTGTGGATTATACAAGTGCCTTCCATTTGGTGTCTCTTCGGCGCCGGCAATTTTCCAGCGGTCCATGGAACAGCTCATGCAGCCTATCCCAGCCTGCGTGAATTATCTGGATGACATCTTGGTCACCGAGCGTTCCCACCAGGAACATTTGCACCTCAGCACCTTATTTCACGCTCTGCAGTCTGCAGGTTTACACTGTCAGCTGGACAAGTACTGCTTTTTTTTTTCAACCGGAAGTGGAATACTTAAGCCACTGGCTTAGCAAAGATGGCATTCACCCTTTCAATTGCCATGTCGCGGCCATTGAGGCCCTTCCTCATCCCAAGGACTTATCTGAACTCCAGGAGTTTTTGGGCAAGGTTTCTTATTACTTAAAGTTCTTACCACAAACTGCCTCCGTTGCTCAACCCCTCAATCACTTGTGTTGCAAACGGGTGATTTTCAATAGGACTCCTGCCTGTGACCAGGCTTTTCTCTGTTTAAAGTCGATGCTGAAGTCCGCCCCTTGCCTTATTCCCTTCTCTCCGGACCATGCCTTGGTTGTGGCAGCTGATGCGTCGGCATACGGCATTGGGACAGACCTCACACATTGGGATACCAATGGCTCAGAACAGCCCATCGCTTATGCATCTAAGATGTTAAGCCCGGCACAATAGAACTACTGCCAGATTGAAAAGTTGGCCCTGGCAGTAGTGTTTGCCATCCAAAAATTTCACATCTATCTCTTTGGGGCAAAGTTCACCCTCCTGACAACCATAAACCCCTAGTTACGCTTTTCAGACCCCACCCTCACCTTCCAGAGAGGACGGCTCAACATCTCCAGCGTTGGGCGTTCCTTTTATGGAATTACCCTTATCCGGTATAAGCCCACCACCCACCATGCTAACGCGGATGCTTTGTCGCGTCACCCAACAGGCCCCGATCCTGCGTTTGACCAAGAGAAGGTCCTCTGCTTTCACATTGATTCCGCTCGCCGGGATGCACTGGACGGTCTGCCTCTTATGGCTGCTCATATTGCCATGGCTACACGCCGAGACCCTATCTTGAGGCAGGTTCTCCGCTACGTGGTCCACAGTTGGCCGTCCTATATTACTCATCTGGTGCGGACCGACTTCAGACCCTGGTGCCACCTGTACCAGAGTCTCTCCGTGGTCAATGATGTCCTCCTGTTGGCAACGGGAGTGATGCCCATCGGGTGGTCATCCCCCCAGATTTTCGACATTGCATGTTCAGCTTGTTATACCGCGGGCACTGAGGTATGTCCCGCATATAAGTTTTGGCCCGCCGGCACATGTTTTGGCCCGGAATCAATGGCAATATTGACCACCTGGTCCGCAGGTGCACTGTGTCTGCGCGTCACCAGGCAAACCGCCGCCGCCCCCCCCCCCCCAGTCATTTGCGCCCTGGCCTGTGCCTTGCCGGGCGTAGGATTGCATCGATCTCGATTTTGTTGACCCATTTTTGGGGTCCATTTAGTTACTTATTGTTGATGCCTACTCCAAATACCCATATGTCGTCCACATGTCATCCATCACCACAGAGGCCACACTCACGGCCCTGGCCCAGTTTCTTGGCATTGAGGGCCTGCCTCACACATTGGTCTCTGATAATGGCCCCCAATTCATGGCATCCTCCTTCCACGACTTCTGTCAGGCCAACGGTATCAAACATATCCATAGCCCGCCTTTCCACCCTTCCTCCAATGGCGCAGCGGAGAGGCTTGTCCGCACATTTAAACAACAGTTAACAAATACGGTCAACACATCTCCAACCACGTTGGCCCTAACCCTGTTCTTGAGCACATATTGCACCACGCCAATTGATGGACACAGTACGGCGGAGCTCCTCCATGGGCGACAGCCACAGGCCTCGCTCCATTTGCTGATTTCGTCACCCTCCCACCCCTGCTCTTGGCCCTCTCAGTGTTACGCCCCTGGTGCAGCCGTGTGGGCTCACATATACAGGAGCATGGTGGGTTCGACGCCCGCCACGGCCCATGGGCAGTGTGTGACATCAGTGCAGACAGCGAAAGATTTGGAGCGCTGCCATCATAACCAGCTCCATCCACGTACCCTTGTGAGACTCCCGCCTCCGCCTCCTCCTACACTACCTCCTTCGGGTACCAATGTGGTCCTCCAGTCGCCACCACTAACCCTGGTTGCTGCATACCCGTAAGACTGCCGCCAGCCCTCCCCACCCCCAGGTGGATTGGAGGCTCCCTCCGGTGCCCTGGCCTCTAGGCGAGAACACGGACACCTCGGATGTCCCTTCCTCCCCGACAACAGCAGTTGACGAGCCCGGGTCTTCTCCCATCTGCTGACAATCACAGCACCGTCCGGGGCGTTTTTCCCCTTAAGTGCAAGTTTCAGAGGGGAGGGATCTGGTACTAAGCACCACGGACTTTGAATCCATGCCAGACAGCATGGAACTCGATGACCACTAGAGGTCTCTGCAACAGTCGCGCTGTAAGTCGTGTCTGCTTGCCCTCCTGGCCCAAGTCTAACGTGAGGGTGCCACCGTGGAGCATGTGGTCCCAGCAGGCAATAGCAACATACCCTGTCGTGTATTTAGACAGCTGCCTCTCACTCAGTGAGGCACTCTGGTATTCACATTGAGTCGGTTGATATGTCACTTACAGACATCATGTTTACGTTGCATGTGCTTACTTCCCGTTCATGAGCGGACGTTGTTTTTATTTTGTGAGGTTATCTCTTGTGACCTCGTTGCTTAATACTTTGTCTTGATCTTGGTGTCTTGCTCGGGTGTCTGTCATCGTGCTTGTCCTTCCATTCCTGTTCGTCCGTCTTGTTTGTTTGCGGAACACTCCCATTTGGTCCTGCCGCGTTTTCATTTACGGCAACCCTGCGAACGTTCCTGTCGCAGTTACAACAGGTTTGACCTCTGTAGGGATGGGGAGTGGAACATCTGAAGCATCAGAAAGTAGTTTATCTTTCTTCTTACCCTCCTTATCCTTGTAAGATTTTGATTTCTGTGAAGTTTTCCCAATTTTAGCTTCTGGGAGCAAAGAGGACCACACTTTCCTCCTGCCCGCAGGCTGTGGCCGCTGGTGCTTGTCTTGAGAGGGGGCACTTTGACAGGTGTCCTCATCCCTCACAGTGCCAGAGGATGACTAGGCATCACTGGCTGCATCAGTGGTGTGGGAACTACCAGTTCTATAGGTGTAGGGGTTGAGGGAGCTGACATTCCCTCCCTTCACTGTAGGGCAGGCCCTGGAATATGATCAGAGCCAGGAGGTGTCATGTGAGATCATGACACAACAGTTGCATTAGAACAGCAGGAGGACATCTTTCCGAGCCTTTGGCACTTAAATCATATCATCAGAGGAGGAAAATAAGACCTGACATAACACCTATAAACCATGACTTTAACCTTCTCAGGTAAAATGTTGTCATCAAAGACTAGGATAAAAGCTCCAGTGTTCACTCTATTATCCTTGGGTTCCCCGTTAGCAGCGAACAAAATGGACTGCACACTGTGCCAGATTAGTGTGCAGCCCTTGATCAGTTTGTAGCATTAGCTTCTGATGGAAGATAACACCTTGAATTCTGTTGAGTTTTTTGTGAGGAGAAATGGTGGCTGGTACATCTCCTAACCCGACACAGGCCTGAAGTGCCTATGATTGCCGGCATGCGATGTTTTGATCAGTACAGATCCATTTCTCATCTTCTCTATTGCAGCATTCTCCCCAAACTGATCTTCAATATTTTCAATGAAAAACAGTGGCTTCATTGTAGCAAAAGATTCACAGTCAGTTTGGAACAAACCAAGAGCTCAGCAAAGTATCCACTTCCATTTCTCCTTGCCTGGCTCTCATTTTGATGCATAGTCAAAGACGGAAATGCCATAGAATTGTAAATCTCTGCATTAAGGTCACTGTTCTTGACTGGTGAGGTCGTCATGTTGGCATGGTCACCATTAAGTCTGATCCATTTCATTGACGATCATCTGGCCCCATGCCACTCACTCAAATTGGAGGCTCTCCGCATGGGTGCCACCTGACGCAGAAGCCATTGCCCTCAAAGTGGTTAGGTACCTACTTCTTGACTGACACAGGGAGGTTACAGCTCAATCATCAGCAGTGTGGTCCCTGAGGTATCAGGGGGGGAAAGATAGATGCACTTGATTGGTAGGTGCAAAAGATAATAGGGAACAGTTGAAAGTTAATGCACCACAATAAAGTGTCTTTCCCCAAATAGCCCGCACTTCTTTAAAATTTGGAAATTGGAGGTCAAACCCAAAATGCATACCAGAATTTAAAAAGTCAAAAATGGTGAGGGGAAAAAGCATTCAAAAATGAAAAGAGCAAAACCCTTCAGATGTCCAAACAATAGTCAAAATACCAAAGTAAAAATGTGACCAAACAAAAAGACTCCTATTACTCACCTCTTATGACACGCAAGGAATGGGGTTGGGTTGTTTGGGGAAGGAGACGAGACAGCGAGGTCATCGGTCTCATCAGATTAGGGAAGGATGGGGAAAGAAGTCTGCTGTGCCCTTTGAAAGGAACCATCCCGGTATTTGCCTGGAGCGATTTAGGGAAATCATGGGAAACCTAAATCAGGATGGCCGGACGCAGGATTGAACCGTCGTCCTCCCAAATGCGAGTCCAGTGTCTAACCAATGCGCCACCTCACTCGGTCATGCAAGGAATGGCCATGGATCTATTCTAACCCTAGACACCGTGCAGGGGTATTGGCTAATTGAAAATCATATGCAGGGGCAGTGCCCACATGTATACTGAATTCTACAAGTCATGGGGTTGCATATTTTTTTGGAACAAGTTAGGGAATTGAAGACACCATGGAAAATTGATTATGGTGTGTACTGCAAACCTGATGCAACTTAAATCTGAATGCTCAAACATGAATTTTAAACTCACTATTTCAGAGCATTAGATACTGTTACATTTCACTCAATATGTCAGTTTCTCTAAAACAGCTGGAATTCAATGTAAAAAAAAATACTGCTAGATGAGTGTAATTGACTGGATTTCCGGTTGTTTATGGACTGTTACCAATTTTACCAGCATCTATACACATTTTCTATCAATCCTACTGTAACTACAATAATAAGATAATACTGAATACAGTGGTACAAAAACCATAAAGTCTTATGAATCGATTAAATGTCTCAACTATGTGCTGCCACCTGATTCAGGTTGCAGTACTAATCCAAATGTCAAATAGGAAAATAAAAATACTAAATAAACTACAAATTGGGAAGTAGCTTCAGTATGTCTGCTCAACACACCCAAGACCAGTTGTTGCTAACTATCTTCCTGTATCATTCAGATAGAAAAAAATGGCATTCCTCGACTGTCATTTTTCTGAGTACCAAACACTTTCACATTTTTCACTACACATAAAATGCACGGGTTTTCACTACACGACAAATACAGCCCTTAAAACGCCAATTCCAACATGCATAGACTGCAAGTAATATCTGTCTTGGTTATGTTAACTGTTAACACAAACAAAACAGCACTGATTTTTTTAATCAAAAATACATGAAAATGAACTATTAAAACATACAAATAATTACAAATATTTTATTAACATTTGTGCTTATCAGACTAAATTACAAATAAAAACCATAGCACAGTATTTCACAAATTTCATAGTACAAGGAAGACAAGGTTTTTAATGTCATTTTGGGTGACAACTACAAACATCTCACAGGGAAGAGAAATTGACTGCCTACAAAAAATATAGGTTTTTTAATCAGATGACACTGCCCACCCTAGGTCTGTCATATGAGATTGGTCCTATACAACTGTTTAGTCAGTTTATATCATGCTATGCTAACCTTAATACTAAAAAAAAATATTTAACACAAGATCTCATTCATATGTGTCATAAAGCAGGCTTCATATGAGGAGTAACATAATAAATATTGATATTTCAATGGAGAATACATACATAACATGCCATAGACACATTCAGTTTAAACAACAGTATGTTAGAACTACACTTCTACTTAATCTTAAATAAATAACAACCATTTTTGGTATCACGGACAATAGCGATCAAAAGAACAGACCACCACTATCTTTGGACTGACCTTTGACCATTATTTACATTTCAAAACGGACTTCCCATTGCTGTAATGATATTAGGGCTAGTTTTCATAACATAATACATTAACAAATACTTTCACTATTTCAACCTACTCGATGAAATGGACAGATAATGCTGAGTGATCAGCCAACACATTACAACAGTATCCGAATGGAATAGGCAACTAAACATTACCAAAGAACAGGGTGCAAATGATACTCACTGTAAGTAAATAATAAAGTAAGAAGCCACTGACATCCACC
Source organism: Schistocerca cancellata (assembly GCF_023864275.1). Lineage (NCBI taxonomy): Eukaryota > Metazoa > Arthropoda > Insecta > Orthoptera > Acrididae > Schistocerca > Schistocerca cancellata. Next base: position 811,356,943 of record NC_064629.1, on the reverse strand, counting down.
ATTTTGTCAATGATAGCAACACAGTCCACAGATAAGAGTATTGATTTTGTTTTGGGAATGTACTTTGGAAAGTACCCAAAGGATCTTATGCTTTTGGTGTTTGTGAATATTCTTGACATCACCAGCTTTTCAAGTGCTCCATAGGACAATGATTACTTAGAATGCGTGTTTCATAAAATCAGGACAGACAGAGAGAGAGAGAGAGAGAGAATGCAACACCAGTATTTCCAGTTCCATAGTCAATGGACACATGAGATATACTGGATGAGAAAGTCAATTTTGTTCAAAATGGTTCAAATGGCTCTGAGCACTACGGGACTTAACTGCTGTGGTCATCAGTCCCCTAGAACTTACAACTACTTAAATCTAACTAACCGAAGGACATCACACACATCCATGCCCAAAGCAGGATTCGAACCTGCGACCGTAGCGGTCTCGCGGTTCCAGACTGTAGCGCCTAGAACCGCTCGGCCACTCCGGCCGGCGTCAATTTTGTGTCTCGATAATAAAACATAGCTTCTAAACTTAGGGCAGATCACATACACAAAAGGAATCACAAACCGTAAAGAATATTATGCCATTTTATATGTATAGCAACAATGATACGCATCCAAAAGCTAGTAGGAACCAAAGAAAACTAGAACTTAGTAAAAAAGAGATGTTGCCATGTAGGTAGAAACATAAATTACACTGTCTTCAATTACAGACCTGTGACACACAGTTATTACTGTCTCTCCATTTAAATACATTGAAACAACTAAGAAAAAATACTTACATGATGTAATATAGAAATGAAACGCCATATTCTGAAGAAACAGATTCTGAATCAAGAAAATTCAGTATATAAGAATATTCACTTGACACCAGCACTTTCGTAGTTGTAGACTGTAGACTGTTGAAGTGTAAAGGAGAGAACAACCCTTTGTGACTGACTAAGGTGGACTAACTGGCTAGATCAGTAGTTGAATAGATTGACAGTGATAAACAATAGTGTTTTTGGTACAGAAATACCAACTCAAACAATAAAAATCTGGGACGTCTGAAAGAGGAAGAATAACCATCCTACCAGAAACTTATAACAATAACCTAAGCACAATAGTTCTCTCTGGCATGCAAAATATTTTAATGTCATTAATGTACCCGACACTACAGTGGAGGGATTGTATGTTGAAATTAAATTTTTTGGCAGATTATAGGTACATGGTGAATCATACTTCAAACCCTAATATTTGCCTATTGCAGGGAAGCCTCTTTCATCTGATTCTTCAGAGCACCCCATTTACTTTAATTCAAAGCTTCACTCTATTAATACTTACAAACTATTTTTCTAAACACCGAAGAGAGACTGTTGATTACTTAGATATATTATTAATATTTCCAAGAGAAACAGACTATGCACATGTTACACATTAGTGCATAGTTTTAATCTGTCAGGTACGTTGACTCAAATACCTTTCTCTCGAATGGCACATAAAACGGGTGGAGTATTAACTGCCCATCAGCACAACGTAAATAATGTTTGACAAAAAACATATTGAAATGTAGTGACTGTGCCACATTTCAGAATATCACACTTTGAAGACATGAGTTGTACTTTAAATCATCTTAAAGCATTAACTATACACAATTACCACACTGCACATAATTTCAGCTGTTGCCGCAGTATTTGATACTGGCCACTATTTATTGTACTATCCAGACAATAACACAGTATAGCTACACCAGTGCAGTGAAATTCCACACAATACTCAGTCAAGCCATTATGTCTTACAATTAAACAGTTGAGGGAATTAATGTTCAAATGCTTGAAATATTAATTTCAAGCACAATTATTTAGTGGAAAGTCATCTAAATGGACGAAGTATAAAAATCATCGGACACATTCTGTCGCAGGATAATGTGATAATTCATCACAGGAAAGCTCATTATTCACAGCACACTAGCATCACCTTTTAACACCAAAGACTGATGTTTCTGGAGGAAGAAGTCCTGAATTCACTAATGAAATACTTTGTTTCATTCACTTCATTGTCCTGGCCTCTCAGGAACATTACAAATGCTGCAAAAATAAACACATCAGATCAGTGATAATTTAGTTCAAAGCTATAGTTGTAAAAACATTCAAAGACATACTTTAAAATATATGTTTCTCACCAAATATCAAATTCGTCAAATAAACATTATATCAAACGCAACTTCAAAAATGTAAAATACGAATGACCATATCACACTTTCGTCAGTTGTGTCCTGAAACAGAAATAACACACTTCACTGTCAAAATCCTACACTACATCAACAGACAATTATTTATTTGATTTTTTGCTTTTAAAATAAATCACAAAAGAATGTTTTCTATTCCAAGATGAGACCTCCCCAACATTTACCTGAAAGCAACCTCTGAAATTATAGCACTGAAACTACTTGGATACGATTTTGTACGAGTATCTGGGTGTTGTGTATGGCACTAGAACTAAATGTAAGCGAGCAAAGAACTGTTTTTCTTTGAGAAATAATCATTACTGATGAATAGGTCCATGTTCAGAAGGAAAGAAGATTCGAGTTTAATGTCCCATAGATGACAAGATTATCACAGATGGAGTACGGAAGAACCATTCCAGCATTTGCCTCAAGCGATTTATAGAGAAACCGCAAATAAAACTGAATCTTGGTGACAAAACGGGGAGTCGAACAGCAGTCATCACGAATGCACGTCTCGTGTCTTATCAGCAAGATGTACACTGTTTATGACATCATCAGCATGTGCAGTAGTCATGTGCGGGTTTTGTGTGGTGTCGGAAGAAGCTGGCAAAGACCTGAGGTGACTGCCTCTGTGATCACTTGCCTTGTGTGTCTCCATTTGGAGAACACCAAGTGAATTGTGTATACAACTTAATGACCTATGAGGCTAATATACATCATCATATTCACCTGAAAATCATTGATTGGCAACAATTTAAGATATATAGGGAGCAAAATGGCGAAAAACATAAATTATTAATGAGGAAAGAGGACATTCATGAAGATTGAGTGCAACAGTTCTGAGCCCTTGAGAAGTAGAGTAATAATTGGAGCTCTGTTATATACATTGACGATTTAATTAGATACATAAAAGATCTACTCATCAATTGTCGGCAGGGGAACACTTGATGGAATGGTACTTAAATTTGCAAGCTTTTGGTGCCAGTGGCTTCTCCTCCTGGCAGAAGGATTCTCCTTCAACCCTTCTGCAAGAAGACGGAGCCACCTGCTCTGAAAGCTTGCAAACTTAAATACCATTATATGCGTGTTCTCTTGTCGCTGCTTGGTGAGTAGATTTTTATCCATCCAATTACATCATATTTTCAAAAACTGATTATTTTCATTAATACATACATTAGTGATACTTAGGTGCACTTATTGTACACTACTCACCATTTTTGGCATAGTGATAAGAATACATGCTTCTTGCATTGGAATCTAAGGGAAAGTGAGATATTATTGTGAACATTGGTGTTCAAAATGTGTTTGGGCCAAATGTGTTGTTAATATTTAAATTGGAGATGAAATATTGTGACTGCATTTCTCATAAGATTAAAGTTAATCCACCACATACCTTTTGCTTTCAGAATGTCGAAATAAGTAATTGGCTTTCATGAAAATGTATTTTTATCAAGAAGTTATGTAGAAATCTAAACTGTGCTCTCTTATTAAAATCAACAATAAAAGATTCCAAACATTTAAAACTGTTGTCATCTTCACAATATATGAGTAATGCCTTATTTAAATGCACTCTATCTCATTTGCGCAACAGTGAACAATATTTACAAAAGAAGAATGTTATATTTACATTGGGTGTGTACCTGAAATTTAAAGGGACAGTTCTGAATTATAATGTTGGATCAGGCATCTTGTTAGAGTAAAATTTACATGAGGGGAGTGGAGGGGGACAAAATAGTATGAACAAAATGCAATATCCTACATCTTGCTGCAAGTTGGCACCAATGCATACATGTAAATAATGTGATGTGGCTGCAGTGCACAGATGACACACCACATCTTGGACATTATCTTTCAGTGTATTATACACTTTGTTATGCAACAATTAACACAAGCAGTCAGTGAAATGTGTAATCTCTCAGACTTCCAAAAAGGGCAACTCATTGACGTGTGGTTAGCGGGAGCATCCGTGACAAAAACTGATGAATTGTTTAATGTTTCCTCAGTGACAGTATCCAGGGTATGACAGCATACATTAAACATGGTAAAACAACATTTGTGAAGAGGCATTGTGGGGGTGAAAGCCAAAGTTAGCTGACAAATATCATTGAGCATTACAAATAATTGTTGACCAGATGGTGTAAAAACTACCATAGCAAAAGCGTCTGCAGAACTCGACACTCATTTGAGTAATACTGTGTCAACAAAAACAGGATGGTGGGAGCTCCATAAGGCTAACATTCATGAAAGGGTGGCAATTGTGAAATCTTTAATAACGGAAGCCAACACAAAACTGTAAAAGAAGTGGTACCACGATCATAAAACCTGGACACTTGATGACTGGAAGAATGTGGTACGATCCAATGGATCTTTGTTTGCACTGTTTTCTTCAAACGGCCGGGTTTATCCATGGAGAGCCCATAAAGAAGCCTATGGTCTGGCCTCTTTGTTTCCAACAGTCAAGCATGGGGGAGATTCCATTACGATTTGGGTTGCTATGTTGTGGTATTCAGCTGGTCCTATCATTACCCTCATTTGTTGGATTATTGCAAATTAATCCATCAACATCCTCGACAAAGAAGTACTTACTATGAGCAGCATATTGCTGCCAAACACTGCCATATTCCAAGATGATAATGCACCCATACACACAGCCAAAATGGTTCATTTTGAAATACTGTCCATGTTCATGAACTTCAGCCTTGACTCAAGAACTGCTTTCCAACACAGAGAGATGTAACAAGCAACAACATTATGCTGTGGTTGTGCGCACTATGGGTAAACTGAGACAGAGTCCATAATTGGTATTGTTTCTTCAATGATGTTACAGTTATATTATGATGTACATAGATTGACACTGGAATGGTGTACACAGGAGTAATTAGCATTATTTAGAAAAGTAGGTACTCCTGCTCTACCTCTCTCCCTCTTAAAGTTATTCTTTTTGTAGTTGTAACCACTTCACACAGATGCATTATAAACTTTAAAATGTTTCTCCTGGGCACATCTGCACAAAAGTCTTCTCTGCACAACATATTTCAGTTTCTCAATGGGTATCCTGGTCTGGTATAGGAGTTATCTTAGAGGAGATGTTTTTTCTCTTTCTTTTCTCCTGTCTTTCCTCCAATGGAAGTCTTTACGGCAAAGGTATGTTACTTAAGGGATTTGTTGGTTCTGGCATGGTGTAGTGGTTCTGCACAGGACCTTTTAGGTTTTCTGTTGAAACTTTACTGAGGTTTTTTAACAAGCAGCATGTAGCATCCTCATGATACAGTTAATTAAAGCCAAAAGATTCTGTCCTGTGTGAGACACAAGAGTTCAAGAATTGTCCAAAAGTGGTTGCTGCACATCCTGAGTTTATGGTAACACGGTACTGGCTGATGGCACTGATTAACAACTAGCTCAAGAGTCCCCAGGTTAGCAATAGCAGTGCTCAGCCGACGTCTGTTTGCTCTCCATTCTGGAGAGGGGGAAGGGGGGGGGGGGAAGGGGGGGAGAGGGGGGGAGGGGGGGGAGGGGGGGAGAGGGGGGGAAGGAGGGGGAGGGGGGGAGAGAGAGAGAGAGAGAGAGAGAGAGAGAGAGAGAGAAATGGGTACAATAATTATGATCAGTCCCTATTCTTGTACAACAGATGTACGAGTTAATCTTCAAGTAACTTTTGACTACTGATACATGCATATGGTGTCATTAGTTTTTTTTCATGTGTTGATATATATTTCTTGTATCATTTACTTCTCCCATTTAAATTTTTTGATTAAACATCATACTTCTCACTCTTTTACTAAGATCTCCCAAAAAACAGGACATTCTGGCACATACCAACACATGTAATTGTATAATTTACAGCATTTTAAATCCTTTTACTCTAGGCAAATGGGCAATTTAGACTAAATTAAGTGGTTCAGGTTTCTTAATTTGTCTGAAGTTGATGTCAATATCAGTTTACTTTGTATTGCAGACTGATTTTCCATCACTAGCTTCTCCCTGCAGAATATCACCAGGAAATCTTGTGATTGCTACAATGTATTCACTATGAAAGACCTCTCCATTTGAATATGTACATCACACTAAAATTCACAATGTAGATGGGTTGAAGGAAGGCTGGAATTGGTGCTTATTCAGTAAGTGGAAGAGAGGTATTGGAATGGTGTTCAGACTGTGCACTGCAGAATTTGAGTTGTTAGTAGTGGTACTGTCATGAATTGCCATTAAATGCTGGTTCTGGTAAAGTGACGTAGGGTTGAAACATAAGCATCAGTGTGCAATACAGTTGCAGTCAACATGGGTCTGGACAACATGAGCACAGCTTTACCCACAAAGCTGTTTTCTCAAAAGTTACTCTGTAACACATTTGGAGAAAACTACATCACTGGTCAATCATTCCAAACTGTGTGGCCTCTAATATCACCAGATTTGAAGCTGTGTGACTTCTGCCTGTGGGGTTGCCTGAAGAATACATTTTATCAGCAGGTCAGTAACACACATTGAAGGTTGAAGATGAGTATAGTGAAGGAGGTAGCCAAAATCCCACCTGAGATGTTTTCGGCAGCAGTAGAGCAGTCTTTAGTGTGGTTCCAGGCTGTCGTGGATGTAAATGGTGATCACAACTGTTGTGCTGCTACTCCTTGGCACGATGTTACACACTGCGGGTTACTGCTTGTAACTCCCGCAAGCGCTCCTCCTTCGGAGACAAACAGTTATGCTTCTCGCCAGTACTTCCTGTGCTTGTATTTGGTACTGATTGAAACTCAATGAGCACGTGCAGCAACAATGGTGGTGCTGCTGTTACAGACTATCTTATGTCCACATATCACCTGATCCTCAAAGTCCCTCTCCTCTCATCCATGCTCCTTTGCTTGTTTTTCAATTGGTGTCTTTCTCCACCATCTCCGCATCTGGTGCAGTGGCTGCCGCCTCTCCTCCCAGTTTCGCTCGTGTTGCAGCCGATCCTCGACCCTCCTGTCCCCACCACAACCGGCCCCATAGCTACTGCCACTAGCCATGTGACCACTGAATCAACATCTCTTGTCGCCGGCCTGCCGGTGCTCAGCCCTGTCTCCGTCGCCTTGACTCTCGATGGCACTGTCTCTGCTGCTGCTGTGGTCAGTCTCCACATCTCTTCGGGCACAACTGCGTGCTCTGGTGCGCAACAATATGCCTACATGCAGTCCCCCGTTCTGCCTCACGCACATGCACCACTAGTGATTTCGCTTGTTTCCTTATGTCTCCTGACTACCACATCATGTTTTGTCACATTTCTCTCTTTCAACAGGTGGCTCTCTGGCATGTACGGGCCTTCCACAGGCTCTCATCCAGCATTGCTCCGACCCGACTACCTTACCTGGCTGCCCCAAACTTGGCCACCAACAGTCTAGCAGTCTCCTTCAGTGCTTCTAGGGCTGCCGTGAAGGAAGTTCTATCACAAGTCGTGGCGGTGTCTCTCCTGCTGGCTTAGGTGGGCCAGCTAGTCTTCCATGATGATAAAACCACCCTCGCACTGCCTAGTGCAGGACTCTCTTAGGAAGGCTGTGCCATCTACGGGGGAAGGATGGAGTACACCCACGGTTGGGCCCCTGCTACTCCTGTACTGGCACAATGCTACACCCTGTGGATTGCTGCTCCTCACTCCTGCACGTACTCCTCATCCAGAAACAAACAGTTATGTGTCTCGCCAATACTTCCTGTGTTTGTATTCGGTTCTGATTGTAAACATTCTGTTTACAGGGTCAGCACCAGGGACCGCTACCATCGCATACTGACAGTGTGCACAGCAACAGTGGTGGCACTGCTATCATACACTATCTCAGTCTATCTAAACGTCCACAGATCACATGAGCCTTGAAACCTCTCAGATATTCCTGTACCATGGTGTACTTAAGCCATGGAGCACGCTCCAGAGGCCAGTTGCGGTCACAGCTTCACTTCAGGCCATTCTCACTGGTCACCTACAGCATTCCATTCATTGGAGCACAGTCAACTATAGATATGCACCACACTGCAGCACTCCGTTACGCTGCCCTAGAAGCCATCATCACTCTGTTTGGGACCTGGTACTACAGCATAGTTCTGCAGCAGTGATTACATCATGACCTACATCATGACCTGTGTCAAGATCCAGTACAAAACACACACTTTATGTTGCTACATTCATATCAATGAAGGACAATCTCATCTGCTGCCAGTTTCTTATGTGGAACTTTTTTTTTTCATTGGTAAGACTGCAATAAATATGAGTTGCCAAACTAGCTGTGGAATCATCAATTTTTGCAGGCAATACAGCCTACTGTCCAACCTATGGGCATAAAAACAATGAGCAACATCTTTGCTCTAGAATGTAAGTACGGCATGCAATTAACAAATGTTAGCCTCTCATGTGGAAACTAAAATGTGTTTCTTTCAATGGCTTATTCTGTATCTCTCTTCCACAGTCCTTAAAATGTTTCTCTAAAGGTTCACTGTCCTATGATCACTCACCATTCATGGGGGTCTACCAAGTAGCAAAAGTTTAATTACAACTACCCTGTATATTTTTTGTGTTTTCTGTAATATTTGTTTAAGATTTGGCATTCTGATTTGTAACCATTTGGCTTTTGTGTTGGTTGCCTGCATTATGGTTTACTTCTAAGATGCACTCAAAACTGAAAGGTTAACTTACTTCTGGTGGATATCTGATAGAAGAGGTTGGACTAATTTCTCTCATTCAGGTAGGAAACAGGTGGTCTGACTGTGTGTTTACTTTGTGTTTCATCATAAAATAATAGCAACTCAAATGGTTCTAAGAGTTTCATGTCATGATTGCATACTCAACATGAAAGTTAAGCTGGCTTATTAACAGATAGTCCAGATGCAAAGTAAATATCTTAGACCACCTAACTACAAACAGAATCAAGTTTCTGAGACTGTCAACAAAGAAGTGGGGATGCTATTAAACTGGAAAGAATGACCAAAAACAAAAAGACACCAAGAAATCTAGGACAGTATTTATATTTGCTAGAAATTATAGAAAATCACTAAAATCCTACAAAATACATAAACTGACAATACTGGGAGCAAATCTGTTATACTGTAAATCAGTTTGTCACATTTCCTTCAAATCATAAATAGTGCTCTAAATATGTTTCAATTAAGGTAATGAAAATGGCAAAGAATGGTTTAATGGAACCATTCAGAGACTAACGAATTTGTTTCTGTGGCCATCCTCTGCAGCATGCACCAAAGTATTTCTTTTGTAAATAAAATCACCTTCTCTTGCTGCACTGTATTTTATTTTCCCAGACACATTGCAGCTTTTTTCACTTTAAGGCATCATCAGTGGGATCTGTAATGATTTAATTATCATACACTTTTGATTTGATATGTATTATTCGTAGATTATAAAAAGTTCACTTTTTATGTAAATAAGTGACTGCTTATGGTTCTTCCTGTTTTTAGTTAGCATTGGTGTTTCCTCCCATCTAGTCACATGAAGGTCACACTACTGATCTATTTTCAAAACATGTTTTTTGTGTTTCGAACATTTTTCTTCGCACTTTTCATTTTGTTTGCACTTATTGTTTTGATGTACTATCAGTCTTCTATCCCAATATAGACGTAACACAAATATAAACAGAACGACTTTGAGTTCACTGTGTATCTCATCCAGTTTGGTTTGTTCATGTACATGTACATGTTGACAACCTAACAAAGTATATGCTGCAAACAAACATCTATTCATTACTGTTCTCTCTCTCTCTCTCTCTCTCTCTCTCTCTCTCTCTCTCTCTCTCTGTGTGTGTGTGTGTGGGGGGGGGGGGGGGGGGGGGGGGGCACGCGCATCCATTGATTTTTTTTTTATCTGAGTTTTGATTTAAATGTTTTGTGGAGAGGTTCATGGACAAGTGAGTGGAAGGGGGGCCGGGAAATTATTATTATTATTATTATTATTATTATTATCAATATGATAATAGTATTCTGTTGTAGTCTTACTCTAATATTTTACCTATTGGTATAAACAATGAGTTGTTGGTGTATGTACTTGATCATTCAAACAGGGTTTTATTTTCTGCTTTGGTTTTCTGTATGTGATAATTTTCTTGCAGTATTAGGTGGTGTCTTTAATTGTTGAGTCTAATTATTTTTATGTCTTCTTCTTCTCTGGTGGTTGGTTTGTGACTCTGTTCTCTTAGGTGTTCTGCAAATGTGGAGTGGTTTGTCACATACCTCCAAGCTCTCATGTGTTCCTTGTATCTGACATCAAATGTTCTACCTGTTTGTCCTATGTATGTGCCATCATAAGTGTTATACTGTAATTGATATATACCTGCTTTCTGCTATAGATCTTTGTTTTCTGTCCATTCTGGGATGTATTTTTCGTTAGAATTGTTTGTTGTGTATGCTATGTTTATTCTTGTCTTTTGAAAATGTTAGTGATTTTATGAGTGAGTTTGTGTTTGTACATCATTGTACGCTATCTTGTGTTTTCTCTTATGTTTTCCTAATTATTTTGTGTAGTTTTATGGTACTGAGTGACTGTGATTTTGTTTGGTTCTGTTGTGATGCTGTCAATGGTTTTGTGTTTTCCGCTTTTATCTTACTTTTAATTTTGTTGTTTATGCTTTCTGACTGTTACTAGTGTATCCAGTGTTTTGGGCTATCTGTATTATTATATCCAGTTCTTTTTGGTAGTTTTCTTTGTTGAGTGGGACTGTGTTGAGTCTATGGAGCATGTGTTGAAGTGCTGCTTGTTTTTGTGACTGTGGGTGGTTCGAGGATTGGGAGATGATAATGTCAGTTGCTGTGGGTTTACAGTAAATTTCAAACATATGCTTATTGTTTTTTTTTTTTATTGTTATATCCAGAAAGTCAATTTGGTTATTCTGTTCTCTTTACATTGTGCATTTTATATTTTCATATACCTTGTTGATGTCCGTATGTAATTTTTCAATTTTTGTTCATGGTTCATCTAATAAGCAGAGAATGTCATTCATATACCTGAACCAGTATAGTATGTTGTATTCTTTTGCTATTATTTTTGAGAAAATTATCTGTTCAATGTGGTTTATAAAAGTAGTTGCTAAGGCACCTGACACTGGGGATCCCATTGGTAATCCTCCTTCTTGTAAATAAAATTCATTATTGAATTGGAAGTAATTTTGTTCTGTTATGAGCTTTATTAATGTATTTCCTTAATCTGTTCATCAGAGAGTTGGCTATGAGTTTTCAGGTTCTTACTTATAATTGCTATTGTTTCTGGTACTGGTATATTGGAATGTATGCTTTCTATATCAAATGAGAGGAGTGTTGCTGGGTCTGGGATTTTTATATAGAGGAGTGTTGCTGGGTCTGGGATTTTTATATCTTTTACTTGTTGTATTTTTAATGGTTCTGTCTTCTTGTACTTTGAAATTTCAGCCAGTAATTTTAACATGTATCCTGCAAGCTTCTAAGTGGGGGATTTTCTGGAATCCACTATTGGTCTCACAGGAAGACCTGGTTTTTGGATCTTTGGTTGCTTTCGAGGACAGATGCAGTGGGACTAATCTGTGTCAGCTTTCTTTTATCTGTGTTATCCAATGTGATGTCTAAATTTTGCAGAGTGGTATTTTTTTGTCTGGAATGTTTGTTTGGCCTGATTTCTGTTTTGTAATCTTATTTCGTGAACTGAATTCTTGTTGTTTTCAGTGTATTGTTCTCCGTATATAAGCATTACTGTGTTCCCCTTGTCTCCTTTTGAAATGATGACATTACGATTCTGAAGTTTTAGTTTTTTTAGTGTTATAGTTTCTGTGTTTGTGTTGTTTTTGATTTGTTGTGTTTTCATATTGGTTATTATATCATGGATTTCTTTTTTTATTATTAGTTCTCTAGTTAATCCAACACTGACACTGCTGTTTTCTCTCCTATCTTGCCTTGTCAATACCCTTTCTGTGTCTATAATTAGATTTTCTATGTAATCTTCATCTATTTCTGGATTTACATTGTATTTTAATCCTTTCTCCAACAGTTGTCTTTATTTACTGTTTATTTGTGTGTCTGTAAGGTTCGGTAATATTGGGTAGAATTTGAGTGTGTTTTTCTGTTGATTGTATGTAGAGCCATTGTGTTGTGATTGAAGTTTTCTGAATTGACTAAACTTTCTTCTATGAACTGTTTCCATTCTCTGAACAGCAGTTTTTGTGTATATATCAATTACAGCATAACACGTGTGATGGAAGATATATAGAACAAACAGGCAGAACATTTGATGTCGGATACAAAGAACACATGAGTGTCTGGAAATATGGGACAAACCACTACACATTTGCAGAACACCTAAGAGAACACAATCACAAACCAACCACTAGAGAAGAGAAAGACATGAAAATAATTAGACTCAACAATCTCCTAATCCTGCAAGAAAATTATAACATACAGAAAACCAAAGTAGAAACAAAAACCCTGTTGAATGATCAAGTACATACATCAACAACTCACTGTCTACACTAACAGATAAAATAATAGAGTAAGAATACAACAGAGGACTATTATCATTATACTAATAATACCACCACCTCCAAACCCCCCTTCCATTCACTTGTCCATGAACCTCTCCACAAAACACTTAAACCAAAACTCAAATTAATAAATAAATAAAAATCAATGCATGTATATGCTCTCTCTCTCTCTCTCTCTCTCTCTCTCTCTCTCACTCTCTCTCTCACACACACACACACACACACACACACGAGATAGAGAGAGAGAGAGAGAGAGAGAGATAAAAGTAATGAATAGACATTTGTTTGCAGCATATACTTCATTAGGTTGGCAACATGTACATGTACATAAACAAACCAAACAGGATGAGACACACAGAGAACTCCAAGTAGTTCTGTCTATATTAGTGTTATGTCTACATTGGGATAGAATACTGGTAGTGCATCAAAACAACAAGTACAAAAAAAATGAAAAGTGGGAGGAAAAATGTTCAAAACACAAAACACATGTTTATAGATTGGTAGTGTGACCTCCATGTGACCAGATGAGAGGAAAAACCGATGTGAACTGAAGACAGGAAGAACCATAAGTAGTCATTTATTTACGTAACAATGAGACTAGAAATGTTTTATAATCTATGAATAATACATATCAAAACAAAAGTGTATCATTATACGAGGGTCATTCAGTGATTAAAGAGACAAATTGGTCGGGGGAAAAACTGTTAGAATGGCAATTTGGTACTTTTATGGCTTTAAGTTGGCATCACTGGGATGAACCCACATCAGCTGATATATCAACATTGTTTTGTTTACAACCTCAAAAATACATTTCAAGATGGGGAGTCCACTTGAAACATCTACTGTACTTACTCGAATCTAAGGCGCACTTTTTTTCCTGTTTTTGTAATCCAAAAAACCGCCTGCGGCTTAGAATCGAGTGCAAAGTAAGCAGAAGTTCTGAAAAATGTAGGTAGGTGCCGCCACAACTAACTTCTGCCGTCGAATATATGTAGCGCTACACAGGCTTGCTTTGTAGGTACAAAGATAAATACTGGAGCCAAAACCTCTGCGTCAGTAAATAAATTAAAAAGGTGGAAAACGAGCTTTTTTTCTCCGCCCCGAGTTTCGACCACCACATTTTCATACATTATCCAATGAAGTAAATACAAATTCCGTATTGTTCATCTTCGAATGTAGCAGCATTTCAATGTACTACGAAAATCCGACTGGCAAGACTGTTTGGGGTTTTTGTCAATATGGCCAACTCTACATGCTGAATTTTTTCCTACCTGTGAGAAGAGATGGTTGCTAATAAGAACTTTTATGAATTGTGAATCCACATGCAGTATTCTCTTCACCACAAGAATAATACGAATATAAACATTTTGCCATGTATTCTTTTGTGTTTGCTGCTATCTCATTTAAATCTTGTCTGCCTAATAAACTACGAAACTAGAGTGAGATAACAGCAAATGCGGAAGAATATACATATCATGTCATGTTTATATTCGTATTATTCTTATGCCTAATAGTGGTACAGTCAGAAATGAAGCATGGCAATTGACTAGATTTTTAAATCTAAGATGACTAATTTCTGTGCAGAATGTAATGTACTAAAGAGGCGTCTGCAAAGATTTTCAGATGGAGAAAAATTTTCGCTAAACTCTCTTTCAGGACATCTTCTATCATATGCAGTCTATTATTTGGTTCTTGTTGATCATTATCAAAGAAAGCAGCAGTGTAAGTAACAAAAAATAGCAGACTCTTGCCATTGTTTCGCTTTTGAGACAATTCCTCTTTTTTTTTTTTTTTTTTAATTGTAAGCCGCGGTAGCACACACGAAAGCAAGCCATGTCGCGAGCGACGACAGGTCGTAAACACTCATTATCAGAATGCGACAAACAATGCATGACACACTATAATAATGCATTTTCAGCTTAGAGTGACGTAAACACGTATAACATAGAGAACGTCACTTATGAGATCAAAGAAAAATAAGCAATCGATTCAAACCAGACGAAGCACGTGAAAAAGGAAGGGTACCCGTATAAATACGGACGGAGCGCCTGACGCATAGCAATGGCTACCTGGTAAAGCTTAACTTCTAAGCTTACGACTCGAACCAAACTACTGTAGCTGTGTCGTCATTCATTCGACCTAAATTGTGTCTCATATTAAAGTGGACAAACTTTGTTTCGATTTGGAGGTGCGCCCTAAAACTTTTCTCTCCCCTTGAATTTCGAGTCTCAAATTTCAGGTGCGGCTTAGATTCGGGAAAATTTTTTTTCCTTGATTTCGAGTCCCATTTTTCAGGTGCGGCTTAGATTCAAGTAAATACGGTACATTAGTTGAACAACGTTCTGTTATTCGTTTTATACTTGCTCAAGGCAAGAAACCAGTGAATATATACCATAGAACGTCTAAAATTAATGGTGAAAGTTGTATGAATCATGCAAATTTTTCCAAGTTCAAAAATGGTCACGACTCAGTGACTGACGAACACTGTTCTGGTAGACTAGTTGCAGTTTCAACTCCCTCACTTGAAAGTCGAATTGATGACATTCGTACCAACCGCCAAACCGCCATGTGACTGTGGAAATGATAGTTGATAAAGTTCAAGTTAGTACTGGTACAGTTCATAGCATTATCTGTAACAAGCTAAAGTACCGCAAAACACGTGCAAGGTGGGTCCCAAAGGAGTTGATGTAGCTACACAAGGAAACAAGGTTGAGAGTGTGAACAGAGCTACAGGGATGTTATGGCAGAAGATGAGCACTTCCTCAACAAAATTTTAACTTGTGATGAAACTTGGGTTCACTATTATGAACCAGAATAAAAAAGACAAAGCATGGAGTGAAAGCACACCAACTCACCTGTCAAGAAAAAATTCAAAACCAAAGCATCAGCAGGAAAAGTCATGTTGATGGTGTTTTGGAATGCTTAAGGTCCAGCTTTTTGTGATTATCTCGAAGAGCAGTATACAATGAACAGCCAATACTACTCAGATTTGCCTTTAAACAAGGTGAAGCCAGCCATGAGAGAGAGATGATGTGGATTTCAGACGAGAGGTGTGACTCTCCAGCAATACGATGCACGTCCTCATATTGCTTAACTAATCCATGAAACCATCAACAAAATGGGCTGGGAAGTACTGCCTCATCCCCCTTACAGTCCTGATTTAGCACCTAGTGATTTCCATTTGTTTTGTGCACTGAAGGAGCCATTATGTGGGAAGGGGTTCCAGGACAATGAGGACATGAAAAAGTTTGTGGGAAATTGGTTCAAACATCAAGATAAAGAGTTCTTTGCAGTTGGAATAAAAAAGCTTGTAGACTGTTGGGACAAGTGCGTGAATGTTCAAGAGGATTATGTTGAAAAGTAGAAAAAGTATTGTTTTGTAAAAATACATGCTAATTATTGAATGACCCTCATAGATCCCACTGATGATTCCTTAAAGTGAAAAAAGGCGAAATGTGTCTGGGAAAATAAAATATAGTGCAGCAAGAGAAGGCATTTTATTTGCAAAACAAACATTCAGAGACTGTTATCTTTTCACTACATAAAAGAATGTAGGGAAACTTGGAGGAAAGTTAATGCTAACCCGTGCATCAAAGGGAAGAGCTATTATGAAGATTACAACAACTGATATAGTCAGATATTGTAAACAGTTCTGTCAGAAAATCCTTTGGGAGTGCTGATCCCACGTAAAAATTATGAATGAATCAAAATTTTTTATGTTGTCTCTCTCATGGATCAGTCGGGTTCTGAAAGTTAAGACAACAGACAGAAAGCTGAATTATTACATTCTTTATTTAAATGGAAAGGCAATGGGAATTGAGATTCCTGCGGAACTGTTAAAGTCACTGGAGAAAGAAGGGAAAAGGGAGTTGATTGAATTGTGTAATCAAATATACATGACAGGAAAATGGCCAAAGGACTTTACAGAAAGTATCTTAATACCTATAGAAAAGAAAAAGAACAGCAAAAAGTGTGAGGAACATAGAACAGTGAGCCTGATATCGCATGCAGCCAAAGTCTTGCTGAGGACGCTCAACAGAAGGCTATATGGAAAGCTGAATTGCGTAACAGGAGATAAACGATTTGGTTTCAGGCAAGGAGTGGGAACTAGAGATGTCACTGGGATACTGAGAGTGATAGGGGAGAGGCACATGGAGAAGAAAGGGAAGGTGTATGTTGTGTTCATTGATCTTGAGAAGACTTTTGACTGTGTCAGATGGGACATTGACTGTTGTTGAAGGCTCCTCCTAGAGCTTGAAATTTATGATGTTCCTGGAAGAACTTTTCACAAAGTATCAGCATGGAATCTGGAAAAATTGGAGCCATAAGACAGTTCACTTTTTTTCACAATCATTACCTTGCAAATGGTAGATACAGATGAAGAAGGATATATTGTCTTCTTGTATTTTGAAAAGGTAATACACACTGTGCCACACTGTTGAATGACAACCAAGATTTGATCATTTAGAGCAGCTTAACAAATATGACACCCCAAAGACTTTTTCACTAATAGGACCCAGTTAGTATATTAGACTGGCACAACTTGACTAGAAAAAGGGATCGGTTAGTAGGACATGTTCTGAGGCATCAAGGGATCACCAATTTAGTATTGGAGGGCAGCGTGGAGGGTAAAAATCGTAGAGGGAGACCAAGAGATGAATACACTAAGCAGATTCAGAAGGATGTAGGCTGCAGTACATACTGGGAGATGAAGAAGCTTGCACAGGATAGAGTAGCATGGAGAGCTGCATCAAACCAGTCTCAGGACTGAAGACCACAACAACAACCAACTGTTCAACAGAAACGAAAGTAACACTGAGTGTGCCTCGAGAAAAAGTAATAACACTGTGGATATTCTCAACAAACATGCACTCAGATTGTTCAGTCAACATAAAAAAAGAGCATCATCACTAGATGCTCATAATGAAATGAAGAATGACTTTAACAGTATTTCCACTTAGTGTACTGAATGTCAACCCTCTTTAAAAGTGTAAATACAAGATAATGCCCATAACAAAGAGAAAGAACATGACAATAATCTATTAGAGTAAATCTATGTCTGCATTTACAGCTATATGATTACTCTGCAATTCACAATTAAGTACCCGATAGAGGGTTCATCAAACCACCTTCAAGCTATTTCTCCACTGTTCCCCACTCGAACAGCACGCAGGAAGAATGAACATTTAAATTATAATGTGCGAGCTCTGATTTCTATTATTTTACTGTGATGATCATTTGGTGGACAGCAACACAATTTTTTCGCATTCAGAGGAGAAAGTTGGTGATTGAAATATCATGAGAAGATCCGGCTGCAACGAAAAATGCCTTTGTTTTAATGATTGCCACCTCATTCATGTATCATATATGTTGCAATCTCTCCCCTAATTCATGATAATACAAAGTGAGCTACCCTTCTTTGAAGTTCTCCCAAGTCCTCCACAAATCCTATCTCATGTGGATCCCACACAGCACAGCAATATTCCAGAAGAGGACAGACAAGCATAATGTAGGCAGTCTCTTTAGCTAACACTTTTCATTATTTCGAGACAATTGACACTTTTTCCACCACACAGATATCTTGTCCAAATAATTTTTCAATTGGTTTTGGTCATTTCAGGGTTTTACAAGATGGTAAACGGGAGCATGATCTGCAAACAATCTACGAGGGCTGCTCAATTGTCTCCTGTATCATTTACCTTGATCAGGAACTGCAAAGGGCCTATAATACTTCCTTGGGGAATGCCAGATATTACTTGTGTTTTACTCAATGACTTTCTGTCAATTACAATAAACTGTGAGGGTGTCAAAAGCCTTCTCGAAGTCTAAAATTATGGAATCGTTTTGACATCCCCAGTCAATAGCACTCATTACTTCGTGAGGATAAAGAGCTAGCTGCTTTTCACAATAATGATATTTTCTGAATCCATGTTGGCAATTTGTGAATAAATAGGTTTCTTTGAGGTAAGTATCAGCAGCAAATTGCTGGAGTCTGCCACATTGTTTAAGACAATGCTGTGAGTCAATATGAAATTGGATGACTATGTGAAATCAGTGGTATGGAAAAAGAATAGAAGACTTATATTTGTTGGGAGAGTTCTGTGAAAGTGTGGTGTATCTGTAGGGGAGTAATAAGATAAGAGAGATAAGAGTATATACGGAAGCTTAGAGACAGTCCTTTGTCCACTGCTCAAAATGCATATGCAATAGGACAGTTACTAATATTAGTATGGAGTAATTTCATAGTCATGCGCTATTTTACTGTGGCTTACAGCATACTTAAAGATACAAAAATGTAGATGTAAACATTACCTTTTTTAAAAAAAAAACTTTTACTGAGCGAGCAAGATGATACAGTGATTACACCCTATACACTGTTTTAAAAAGGGTGGAATTCAAATTTCTATTTGTTGGTTGTTATTGAGGTTTTCTGCAGTTTCCTGAAACTACTTGAGGCACATGCTTTGGTATTTTCTTACAAATTAATGCAGCCAATTTGTTGCATCATTGTTTATCTGAGTTTGTGGTCCATTGCTTATAACATCAATGTATACAGCTTGTTAAGATCTAACAAAGTATTTCTGAAAGTAACATAACTGCAACAAATTTTCACCAAAGTTTGATCTGTCTCTCAAAATACTGTTGATATTAGAGTACTGTTTGAGGGGTAGCAAATATAGATATTTACTAATGCGGAGATAGACAATCAAAACCTATTCACCCAAAAAGTCAAATACAGATTCAAAAGGAAAATAATGGATACTGAAAGGTGGAAAACATGTTGAATGTATAACTCAGCCCAAGCAATCAACTAATGGAACAGAGTAATCTTTAGCTTATCAAGAATGTAAAAATTCACATAAAAGGAAGTTTACATCACAAAATTAGTACTAAAATACTCAGAACATCAAAGCATTGTGTGTGTGTGTGTGTGTGTGTGTGTGTGTGTGTGTGTGTGAAAGGAGCAACATAATTCTGGGCTACAATTTTCAGCATCTTGTTCCCATCTGCTGTTCAACATCTATTTTACATGGTAAATTGGGGTCATGTTTCTAGTCCACCCAAGTCATTTCATTACTTCACAGAAGGCAATTTTTCTATACTTAGTAATTAAAAGATTACAGGTGTTTAACAACCACTTTTCTTACATCAGAAGCTTTCTTTTTCTTTGGTACACCAGTGCTCCCAGTCTCCACAGTGCCTGAGGAACGGATATCTACATCTCCACTATCATGTTCATCATCAATATAGTATGCTTCAAGACGATATTCACTTCTTTCATGTGATGGATGGCCATAGACTCCAATCCCAACAGGTCGCCTGAAACTTAGGCAAAAATAGAATTTCAGAATACATATAAAGTTGTAAACGAAACTTCTCCAAAAGGTTCATGACCATTAATGTTGAGGCATCTAATAGTCTTTATGACTACCTGTAATTACATATAACCTACAGAAATTTTAATGATGATGATGTCAGAGTTGTGAAGTAAATTGTATTTTTTTCCAAAATTATTTTTTATGCGGACATCGGCTATTTAGGGGACAGAAAAGATAATTATGACTGAAAATGTAAGTTCTATGACAACATAGCTTCTCCACATTGCAAGTGACAGATGTGATTATAACTGTAGACACTACTGATGATTATTGGAGTCAGATGACTGAATGGCATATGACTCAATCCTCCAACAGATCTTTTCATGCAGACTTGTGCTGAAGATATTCTTATAAGTAGCTGTTGTATTCCTGAGAGCCTCCAACAGAAAATTCTTGACAAAATAAACCATACAAAATGTGAAAATGTACTTTCCTTGTAGAGACACAAACATCTGAAATATGTGACAGTTGATTCAAATGTGATCACACTGCACCTGGCTTCATTACAATTGAAACACAAGTGAGAATGCCGCTCACGAGAGTCGAGGAAGTGAGGAAGCAGAACAACTTAGCTGCCCCTGAAGACTGGCAATACTGCTACTAAATATCATCTTTATCAATTGACATGTTAATACTCTCCTGGAAATTGAAATAAGAACACCGTGAATTCATTGTCCCAGGAAGGGAAACTTTATTGACACATTCCTGGGGTCAGATACATCACATGATCACACTGACAGAACCACAGGCACGTAGACACAGGCAACAGAGCATGCACAATGTCGGCACTAGTACAGTGTACATCCACCTTTCGCAGCAATGCAGGCTGCTATTCTCCCATGGAGACGATCGTAGAGATGCTGGATGTAGTCCTGTGGAATGACTTGCCATGCCATTTCCACCTGGCGCCTCAGTTGGACCAGCGTTCGTGCTGGACGTGCAGACCGCGTGAGACGACGCTTCATCCAGTCCCAAACATGCTCGATGGGGGACAGATCCGGAGATCTCGCTGGCCAGGGTAGTTGACTTACACCTTCTAGAGCAAGTTGGGTGGCACGGGATACATGCGGACGTGCATTGTCCTGTTGGAACAGCAAGTTCCCTTGCCGGACTAGGAATGGTAGAACGATGGGTTCGATGACGGTTTGGATGTACCGTGCACTATTCAGTGTCCCCTCGACGATCACCAGTGGTGTACGGCCAGTGTAGGAGATCGCTCCCCACACCATGATGCCGGATGTTGGCCCTGTGTGCCTCGGTCGTATGCAGTCCTGATTGTGGTGCTCACCTGCACGGCGCCAAACACGCATACGACCATCATTGGCACCAAGGCAGAAGCGACTCTCATCGCTGAAGATGACACGTCTCCATTCGTCCCTCCATTCACGCCTGTCGCGACACCGCTGGAGGCGGGCTGCACGATGTTGGGGCGTGAGCGGAAGACGTCCTAACGGTGTGCGGGACCGTAGCCCAGCTTCATGGAGACGGTTGCGAATGGTCCTCGCCGATACCCCAGGAGCAACAGTGTCCCTAATTTGCTGGGAAGTGGCGGTGCGGTCCCCTACGGCACTGCGTAGGATCCTACGGTCTTGGCGTGCATCCGTGTGTTGCTGCGGTCCGGTCCCAGGTCGACGGGCACGTGCACCTTCCGCCGACCACTGGCGACAACATCGATGTACTGTGGAGACCTCACGCCCCACGTGTTGAGCAATTCGGCGGTACATCCACCCGGCCTCCCGCATGCCCACTATACGCCCTCGCTCAAAGTCCGTCAACTGCACATACGGTTCACGTCCACGCTGTCGCGGCATGCTACCAGTGTTAAAGACTGCGATGGAGCTCCGTATGCCACGGCAAACTGGCTGACACTGACGGCGACGGTGCACAAATGCTGTGCAGCTAGCGCCATTCGACGGCCAACACCGCGGTTCCTGGTGTGTCCGCTGTGCCGTGCGTGTGATCATTGCTTGTACAGCCCTCTCGCAGTGTCCAGAGCAAGTATGGTGGGTCTGACACACCGGTGTCAATGTGTTCTTTTTTTCATTTCCAGGAGTGTATATACCATCAGCTGCTCTACATGCTTTACTGAAACGGGTCACTAGTTTTGGTTTATGTAGACCATCTTCTGGCATTGGACAAAAAGTGTTTTTAGCACCTTGACTTCTGCTGTATTAAACACATTTGCTTTAACACAGACTTAAAAAGGCAAACATCTGAATTTATATTACATGTCAATAACACACTTTTGATAACATCTGTACTCCCACTGGAAAGGCAGCATATACACTTCTTGTGAGACCTATTCAAGTTAATCTTATTACATTTACATCACAACTGTTGCAGAAATTTCACAATTCCATTGGTAAAACACATATTCTACTTGTCTGTGAGTCATCACATTGCATATTTACCGGAACCTTCACTTCTAGAAAGCTCAATTACCACCCGATCATACAGCAAATTTGCAATACAGTCTACTTGTCCAGTGCCAAAAGATGGTCTATATAGACTGAAGCTAGTAGCACATTTCAATAAAGTTTGTACAGCAACTGATGATGTATGCAAAAATTTTCTTTATTAAATACATTATGGATGTGGAACACCACCTTGTAAAAATAAAGGTCATTAATACTCACTTTAAATCTAATATCTTTCCAATCATGAACACACTGAATGTGAAGAAATAAATTCACCAACACACTTATGTGATAAATCTATCATAACAATTCAAAATTTGTGCCAGACCAGGATATGGCCCACAATATCCTGTTTACCTGACACAGCTGCCTTCAATGATTGTACGAGGGCTATCCACAAAGTACATTACATTTTGGAATTAAAAATAAATAAAGTATCGGAAAATTTTTTTATTATATACAGATGAAAGCCACACTTACATACTACTTCTACATAGTTGTCATTTAAACTAAGGCACTTATCGTACTGATGGACGAGCTTGGAAATTCCTTTGTCGTAAAATTCGGCCGCCTGCGCCTTCAACCATGTGGTGACTGTCTTTTGGGACAGAAAAGGTGTGATTTTTGTGGATTTCCTGAAAAGAGGCACTACAATAAACTCTCAAAGGTATTGCCAAACTCTGCACAACCTCAGAAGAGCAATACAAAAGAAGCACAGGGGAAAGCTGGACTCAAAGATCTTGCCGATTCACGACAACGCCCGGGCCCACACGGCAAATGCAACTCGTGAAGTTCTCGAATCTTTTAAGTGGGAGTTGTTTCCTCATCCGCCGTACAGTCCCGACCTGGCACTGAGCGACTTCCACTTATTCCCAGCAATGAAGAAGTGGTTGGCTATGCAGCGTTTTGATGACGATGCACAGCTTCAAGAAGAGGTAACCCCGTGGTTGAAGGCACAGGCGGCCGAATTTTATGACAAAGGAATTTTCAAGCTCGTCCACTGCTATGATAAGTGCCTTAATTTAAATGGCAACTATGTAGAAAAGTAGTATTTAAGTGTGGCTTTCATCTGTATATAATAAAAAAATTTCCAATACTTTATTTATTTTTAATTCCAAAACATAATGTACTTTGTGGATAGCCCTCGTAACGCCTAAACATGCCTCCTGAACCAACTCAAACCTTCAATGTCACTCATATATACTTCCAAACATTACAGTAAGTTCAAAAACTTCTACAAACCATCATTGACACTTAACTGTATGAAAATACATTTTTGATCACACAATTACAACAGGGCTTGCATTACACGAGCTCCTCTATTTTTATTATGTGGGGATTATCATCAATCAAGAGAACGCTAAACCCAATATTTTCTCTGGCAGGCCTAAGAAATTAACAGACAAAAAGCAGTAAACATAATGTATGAATTAATCCTCAGACATCCTGTTTATCTATTACATCGGAATTGGATTCCAGCTTAGATACACGGCCAGAATAAGTCATTGTAAAGTGCTGGCATTTTCCATGGTCATTCATTAGAGGGGGGGAAAATGTGTGATATCACATGGACTGATGCAACGCAGGTGACTACTTTGAAGGACAGTAACAAGTGCAAACATGTAAATCTTTCGTATCGGTTGTGAATAAATAGTTGCCACTATTAAAGTTCCAACCCTAATATTAACATCAAATACAAATTTAAGTGTTGGAAAGTATTTTCTGAACATATATGTCTCGAGTGTAGCCTTGTATGGATGTGAAACATAGGCGATAAACAATTCAGACAAGAAGCTTCTGAAAGCCTTAAAAAGACTGGGGCCCATGGCGGGCTCTGATGGTGATTCTCTCTCTCTCTCTCTCTCTCTCTCTCTCTCTCTCTCTCTCTCTCTCTCACACACACACACACACAAAATTCTGAGGTGCCCTCTGCAGATGACATAGCACTGCTGCACGTGGCACACGCACCCTGTTGTCCGGCAGGCCTCAACGTACACGATATACGAAGTGGATCGCTTGCTCCTCCAAGAGTTTGCATAGTTATTCGTCTGCTTGTGGCATTAGGTCCCAGTGAAAAATCAATCCCTGTATCATGCTGAGGTTCTTATGGGGTGTGATGGTAACAGGTGCATCACCAAATTGTTTGCAAAAGACTAACATCTGAATTTGGGTACGATTTGCCATCTTAATTAAAAAGGACCCACTTCATACTTTACTGAGGGAAGAGACTGCTACAGTACTGTGGCGTGGGGACTTCGACGTGTACCAGCACTGCAGACATGTACCATCAAACAAACTAAAAATTAATTGTGCAACTCTATTTTCCAATGTGGTGATTAAAACTTTATGACTATCCTTTACACAATTTTATATATGATAGCACAAACCGTGATTTTCTGAATATTAAGCTATCATCTTGTTACATGTGTGGATTTCTACAAACATTCGGTGCTATTCTGTGCAGTCTGTAGTTTCTGTTTCTTTCTCTGGTTTTCATCCAGCATAGGATACCTTCACAAGATGAGAAAGACCTACTATGATCAAAAAGAAAATTACACTGGACATAGGTGATTGATTTTATTTCAGCCAACTACATCTATTGGGAAAACATCACACCCTTCTCATGTCTACTTAAACGAAGAGATACATTCCTAATTTGGCATGTAAAAATGTACACAAATCATTTTACTGCTAATAAATAACACAACTTTTATGATCAGCTTTAGACCCATTTGAAGTGAAAATACCACACTCATTGAAGTTTCAGAGATAAAATTTCTCCTTCTTCATCTGTTCATATCTAGACACCACATCCTTGCATAAGTCAGTGTTCATTTTCCTGTTATGTTCAAAAACTTCTAACGCTCCACCACCTGCCACCCAAAACCCCCTCTTCTCAAAAGCACCATAAGGTACACTGCATGTACCATTTTTTTTTACTAGTGTCCTAAAATTATTGTAATCACCTGATCACCTTGAAAGAACAACTCAAAACAAAAATTTACAACAGTACATAAAAAAAAAAAAAAAAAAAAAAAAAAAAAAAAAAAAAAAAAAAAAAAAAAAAAAAACACTAGTGTACTTTTTATGTAGATGAATTTTCTTACCTGAAAGCCTAAAACCTTGACAATTGTAAACCAACAAGGAAACTAATCTTTAAGACAATGAAATATGATGTCAGTGTTTGCAAGACCTTTGACATTATGAACAATTTGAATACAAATGCATTCCAATTGTCTCAGTGCAAGAAAAAGTATGTGAAAATTATTCAGAATGCTTTGAAAGTACGTAGTGACAAACATCATATATTGCATGTGCTGTCAACAGCACCAGCATAAAGATTCACTAAATGTGTTGAACATTTGTTGTAAAACATAAAAAAAAGAAACTGTCACAAATTTAATTTATCACGTATTTCAGAGTCATGATAATTTAAAAGTTTGCTACAGAAATTACGTTCAGAATTCATAATCATAAACTGCAACGCCATAATATGAAATGTATGTGACGTGTTCAGTTTGTGATGTAGCAGGTGGATTCTTAGTATCTGTTATAGTTTTCTAATCTCATAAATAATCAATTTCTTTGGCAATTTTTATATTACTTGCTGACAAGTAGTACTTACTTTAAAATCTCAAAATCCTGTATAGACCTATTTTCATTTAAATTTGTTACTCAGATTCCAATTTCAAGTATTCTGATTTCATTTGTGTAATTAGTTCTCATTAATGCACTGTTAATTACAATTACTTAAAGTTAGCACTACAGTTCACTACATGCAAAAACCTACAAGATAAATTTATATTTGGGAAGGGCGATCTACACCATCTGAAAGTTAAGCATTTTAGTTTCCCTGTTAAGAATTTTAAATTACTTAAAAACAGTTATCCTCTGCAATAATTAATATAATTAAAGATCACAGGTAGACTCATTTTCCATCACAGATTTTGTAAGAAGCACTGCTAGTTTCTGAACTTTGACAACATACTTTTGTTGCCTTAAATTTTCTGCATAGTATGACTTACAGCATTAGTTAATTAATTCACTAATTAATAATTTCAAATAATTTACCATGATTGGTGAAACAGCACTCATTCCTAAAAACATAGTGTATGGACAAAAGCGACCACATATTTTCTAAATGTCTAACCAACAACATTTTCTATAAATCAAAATCACATTAGTACTTGTAGTTTACAAAAGCACTAAAATCCAACCTAGCCTAATTTTAAAGCACTATGTAGCTTTAAAAATAACAGTTTGTTCTTCAACCCATTTATAAGTATTTGGATCTGATCCTAAATAGCCAGTTCGCAGTTTGAAAATAAACAAACATCATCTATGTCAGGTGCACTCCAGTGTTGACTCTTGTCACAATTATGGACGCTCTGTACGTGAAAATATGACCACGGGTCAATGCAAAACTCAAGAATTCTAATGTTTAATAATTTTTGAGTGAACCCTATAAATTAAATTAATGGTCATTTTAAATATAATTTAAGTGTGGAATGTTGTCATCGAACTGAGGTATCCTTGGACATTGTGTTGGTCATTAGGGACTGACTTAATTGAACTGCTACAATGTATGGTACTCTAACAAATTACTGCAGGACAATACAAACTGAGTTGATTTCATGTAAATGTGAACCGTGCTTTACGGTGCCATGAGAGAACAATTAACTTCACCATTGGATAGTGACTGTGTATTGTGGGCTCTAATCGGGGTATTTGCGTTGATAATTTGTTTGTAATTTATAAACTGCTCACTGTACTTAATGAAAAACTTTGAAAGGAATAAAATATGTGTTAATGTCGTCCAAAATATGGAATTCTGCAAATCTTTGAGCAAACACCACCCCACACTCATTTCAACCAAGGATGTGACTATGATATCCAGGTCAGTTTTGTCACACTTTTTTTTTTTAATGGAAAAAACAAGCACCTTTTATGACTACACAAAACAACATTATCCAAATTAAAATTTCTCAATTCTTTTCTCTCAAATAACATGATTACTGATTAAAAATAAGTTACTGACAAAAAGGTTAGAAAGTGATGTCACACCCAGGACTGTTAAGAGCGAGTGATGTGATTCTTTACACATCAGGCTATAGTTAACTTGCATTTGACAACAACAGCAACAATAATTATAATACTAATACTAATAAACGAAAATACATCTTCAAAGAAGTGTCTTAGAAATTACATTAAATACAAACCTCCTTGGAATATCTACAACATCCACCCCACATGTCGTTGACTGAGCACAGTTCAGTCCTGGATCATATGTTGGCTTTGAAACATACTGTGATACGTACAGATCAGCATCGCCACTTCTGAAATATATTCAAAATGCAAAAATTTCATCTAAAACTCTCCCTTGAAACAAATTAGTCTAACTTTTAGTAGCTTCAGATTTGCTATGGACTAGTGTTACAACTAACTTTTTTCTAAAAATTGTATACTCACAGGGAGTACAGATAAAGTCTGATGTATCCTTCATAAGAAAGACTGTAGTATGTGTAATTGTGAGCTGTTACTTCTTCAACCGACATGTGTAGCAAATGCTCTGCTGCACATTTTCCAGTGAAAATTAATAGCATTAGTGCAATTTTACATAACATGTTTGAAGCACTGAAGAAACATCTGTACACCACTTCCTGCAAGAAAAAAGAATGTCTTTGTTCAGAAAAAAATTTCGGACATCACAAACCTTACATACACATGTGAATGCTGTACACGAATGTCTAAATTTACAAGATGTTAAATTTAATTGGAATTTCTTGGTCACTTGTGATAAAGTCAGGTAAGAAGTCTGTGATCAATTTATCTGAAGCACTAAATAAATCATTTAACTTATTGCCAACAAACTTTACTTTGTACCACAAATCTGATAATGGAAATATTCTGGAATATGTTGTAAAGCGAAGGTACAGTAAAGTTTGTTCATGATCAAGACAATGGATATTTCCTGAGATACAATTTTTTGCTGTTTAATTGCGTAAGTGTACTAAGTTTAATTTATTAAAAAGGGAAGGGGATTAAAAGTCTGAAGTTAGAGCTAGGTGTAGGGCTTCCAGTATTAATTTTCTAAGTGGTATTTGTGGAAAAACATATATGATCAGCAATATATCTGGATTTAAATAAGCTGATTTACATTATGTATTTTCCAACCAAAGTGCACAAAATTGCAACATGGTCATACATAATATCTGCTGTGACTGTTCATTAGTTAAGAAAGACAGAGGGATTGTTACTTTCTTAGATGACAATGCTCAAATTTTAAAAAAGAACAAACATACGCCCTCATAAACCACAGTGCATTATACTTTCCAGTCACGCTAATGTGACATCGTGCAGGAAGAGAGTCAATGAAATTCTGGAAGGTACTGACTGGGATGCAGAGCCACGCTTACTCCAGTGCCGTGGTTAATTCCACTATGTTTCTCGGTCGAGTATCCATAGTGCGAACAGCCCAATCAAGGTGGTCACAAAGATTCTTGACTGGGTTTAAATCCAGGGAGCTGGTGGCTATGGGAGTACGGTCAACTCGTACCTTCTTCGAACCGAGCACATATGCTGCATCTGTGCGATGTGTTGCATTGCCCTGCAGTACACGTCACTGTGCTGAGGGAAACCAAACTTCATGTAAGGGTGGACCGTGTCCCAAGGATAGATGCGTATTTGTGTTGATCCACTTTGCCTTCCAAAATGACAAAAATCACCCAGAGAATGCCACAAAATCATTCCCCAGGCCATAAAACATCGTCCTCCGGCCTGGACCCTTCTGACAACTGTTGCAGGGTGTATGCTTTCAGACATTTCACACCATACACACCAACAGCTGTCTAATGCAGAATAAAACATTGTTCATCTGAAATGGCCACCTGTCGCTGCTCATGGGACATCCAGTAGCAGTACTGGCACGCAAATTCTAGCCTCCATTGATGATGAATAGCATTCAACATGGGTGCATGAAGCTGGTATCTCCTGCTGAGACCCATATAAAGAAAGTTAACTGTTGCTGAGGAGGCACTGTTCATCTGGGCAGTCAGTTCGCAGTCAGCATGTGTGCATGAAACAGGTGCCTACTGCAGAGGCCTATTTGCACCAACGTACCCTGGACAGTCGCTGAGATGACACTGCTGGTAGCTACTCAGTTCATCTGGGTGATCAGTTGCTCAACATTTGCATTTCTATTTGTCCGTATACTTCTCCGCAGCCGTCATTTGTCCCTGACATCTATTGGCCGTGGTGCACCACAGTTGCCGTGGAGGTGGGTTTGGGTAGTGCCATTTTGCCATCCGCAGTATACTTTAACCATGGCGACATTCTAACAGTTTACAGACTTAGCCATTTCAGAAATGCTTCCATCCTTGGACCAAAAGCCAATTATCACTCCTTTTTGGGCATCAGATAAATTACTCTGTTTCCGTGGTACGACAATGGCTGCACAGTTTTACATGTCCATCTGATTATACAGGGAAATGCCGACTGTAAATGCGAACTGAGTACTATTGCCTAATTAAGGAAGAGCAGTTTCACAAAGTGAAGATCTTATTTCCAGCTGTGTTACAATATAATTCAATACCTCAAAGTACATCTGTTTATATGGTCAACAGTTTGTTTTTCCTATTGTAATTCTGAGACACACCACTGAGCACAGGGAATAAAGCAGCCTCTGTTTTAGCTTCACTAAAATCATGAAAATGACAAAAATCATGAAAATGACAAAAATCATGAAAATGTTTTTTAATGTCGCTGTTGGAGTCCACTAGCCTCACAACAACAGAGCGTTGTGATTTGTCTGAAACATTTGTTGCTTTGTTCACAATGCAGGCATAAAATGATGTTTTATCCAAACTTGAATGTAGATGTTCACAAATCTCTTGATTTATATATTCAATCAGTCTGTTCTGATTAGTTTTTTAAAATCACCGGAAATAGTCCGTTTTCTTCCAGTCTACTTTCAAGTCTTCATTTCTGTTTAGCTCTGAAATTTGCAGCAGGATTCCGGGAATCTTCTATCTCCTCCTCATCATCATTATATTCTCTGAAAGCTGCCTGCACAAAAGACATGTGACATCAATTAGAATTTTCACGATGTGTCTGTTAGTTTTCATTTCATTATTGTGTCCAATTTTCATCACTGTGTGATGTTCATTAAGTAGTTCTGAAAGACTAAACACCTGTTTGGACAGTTCTTTATATGAAAAAAAAAACTACTTAGATTATTTTAGAAGAAGCATGTCTAGCTAAACCTCCAGCCAGGTTCTTCAGATTGTTGAAAACCTCAGCAGAATATACAGTTTTTTCCCACATAAGAGCAAACAGGGCCAGCAGAATGATTTTTATTTTCTAGGGCTAGGTCGTAACCACTTGCTCATGCCCTGAACTTTGGAATGCATGTGTTTTTATCTACATCCTCTTTCTGAGAAAGTGCATTGCCTGTATTGGATGTTCTTTCTTCAAAATTTCATGTGGTTCAGTTTCACATCTAGTTGAAAATGAAAGCCCCTGAAAGGAAGTAATGACGTTCTCGCTCGAAAGCATTACATCAGTACATGTACAAGGTTGGGCTTCATCCATTTTCACATATTCACTGTACACGGGACAACTAATGTAAGAGAAACCTAGGGGGGTGGCACCACGGCTCATGGCCTCCTATGCAACACGGCTAAGACAGTTTGTACCCCCCACCCCCTTCTCAGCAACAGCAACAGCAACCACCACCACCACCACCACCACCACCACCACCACCACCACAGATAAGTAAGGAGTCTGGCCTCCCTTGCCTCCTCTGATCAACCACCACTCTGCAATGGTCAAATTAGTGTGACTGGACTGTGTATATCTTCTCTCACTAAAAGAAGCCACAGCACAGAAACTTTTTTTTTTTATGTCATTGTGGCTTGTGGCAGACTGTAAGTTAACAATAAATATAAGATTTTAAGGTAACTGCTAAGACACATACTGTGCATACCCACATAAGCTCTGCCAGCACCAAAAGACTCCTTTGCTGGGGCATGTATGGATGCCCCGAGTATTTAGGGTTATAATTTAAAAGTTTCCTAATTACGGCAACCATACTTGTTTATTAATTATGAGGCCTTGCAAAGATATAGTGCTATTAACATTGAGAAGTGCCTTTCACTTGGAGTTCAAGAAAAACAGTACAGTATATGATCCAAATCCACACACAGAAATTTTTTACAATAGATCTGAAATGAGTAGGTGCTATCTGAAACTTCCTGGCAGATTAAAACTGTGTGCCAGACCAAGACTCGAATTCGGGACCTTTGCCTTTCGCGGGCAAGTGCTCTACCAACTGAGCTACCCAAGCACGACTCATGCCCTGTCCTCACAGCTTTACTTCTGCCAGTACCTCGTCTCCTACCTTCCAAACTTTACAGAAGCTCTTTTGCGAACCTTGCAGAACTAGCACTCCTGAAAGAAAGGATATTGCGGAGACATGGCTTAGCCACAGCCTGGGGGATGTTCCCAGAATGAGATTTTCACTCTGCAGCAGAGTGCGCGCTGTGAGGATGGGGTGCGAGTCGTGCTTTGGTAGCTCAGCACTTGCCCGCGAAAGGCAAAGGTCCCGAGTTTGAGTCTCGGTCCGGCACACAGTTTTAATCTGCCAGGAAGTTTCATATCAGTTAATATAAAGAGGCATCATTTAAATTGTTTTTGTGTAAACAGTGAAAGTAATAGCTTTTGAAAATAAATTCCAGTAAGAAAGAGGTTTTCTTAAAGTGAAATGTTCAGTATAAAAAGTGTGTGCTTTAGTATCTAGGTATTTTAGTATTTAAGTTGGTTGGTTATAGAAAGTGCTTTTCTATAGATATCCACGGCCAAAATTTTTTTAGCTTCCTTGAAGTTATCTTTTTCTCTTTTAAAAATGTAATGTATAAGGGTGTAGTAGTCAAATAATTCCAGTATCTACACCAATATTGTTTACGTGGGGTAATATTTATTTGAAGAAGCAACTTAAACAGTAGCAAGAAAGTAGGCAAAATTCATACTTCTGCTTTTCCAATACTTCACTATTTCAGTGCCTGGATAGGCTGGCGACCGTTAGTACATATTTTAAACCACTAAATGAACTTGGAACTGAGTTGTCCTAGCTTCAATATAATACTATTCACACTGCTTTTCTTTCTAACTGCTGGGTAAGATCTTAGGAAAAGAATTGAATAGTCTGATTTACTTATCCATTAGACACAACACATGGTCAAATCCTGTAAAAATGGTAACACTATTGATTAGCTTTTCCTATTAACAGGGCTATCCTCCCATAGTGTACTCTATTTGAAAACTAAACTAAATTTAGTAAGAGGGTTATATGTGGCAACATAGATACAGGGTTTTCTGTTATTTAGGTAAAAGTATACCAAATTACAATAGTAGTGGTAGGGTTATACTATCATCATACAAATATTCAAGGTGCTACTGTAGAACTGCCTTAAAGAGTGGGGTATCATGTATTTATATGAGAGATGACATTTTAAAGCTAGTGAATACCTGATCACAATTAGTGTAAATAAATATCCTGAATTGGCACCCATTGGCACACACTGTTGCATGTACTGCTCACCTATTGGTAATACCGACACTTTTTTGAACAAATTAACTGAAGTCCTGGAAATAGTCTCAGCCCCCAAAAACTAATATAATAATATGTGGAGACAATATTAACACAAAGCTGAGAGTGAAATTGGTAATAACTTCCTCAAAATTTTGAGCACTTTTGGCATGGAAAAAATGACAAATATTGCCACTAGGGTATCAAAAATTTCAGCATCACTATTGTACCACATGCTTAAAGATACTGATAGGGAAATCTGTGAAGTATTTATAAGAGATCTTGATCTTTCTGATGATTACTGTCAGACTGAATTGTTCCACGTAAGTGTTTTTAGCTGGTGTGCCAACTGGACATGACCTTCCAAACTGGTAATGCACAAACAAAGAAGTAGTATAATTCAGAGATCTATAAACTGTATTCAGAATTTCCAAATATTGCAGTAGTAAAAAATAAAAGTGAATTTTACAGAGGATGTAACAAAACAAAATGGATTTCACTTAAACACTGATGGCAGAAGAGAAATCTATAATTTCATATTAGGAACCATGAAGAATGAAAATGTACTAAGTGGTTCCATAACACCACTCAATTACTAAAAACAAATCATTCCCAGTAACAGTTTTACATCTGATAAATCTCAGTCTCTTAACTAACCAAAACTTGGTACCCAAGGTCAAAAACAGTGTAAATCATATAGATAATGCAAGTGAGTGCAGTACACTTAATATTGACAACAAATGTATGAAACCCAAGGCAAACCACTCTGCAGCAAGCCAAAACACCACAGTCACATCTACTGCAAAAAAGCTCTAAAGATGCAATGAATAACCTTGTTGCCACTGTGCTGGAGTAAGCTGTCACCAGCACACTGGTCGGTAAAGATGTAGCTAGAAGATCGATAGTAGGTGCTGGATCAAGCACACCTATCAGGGAAGAGGCCAAAGACAGATTCACAAGCAACATGTTGCCAACGCCCTTTTGACCACAAGTATTTAAATTGCGGCCCCAGACTGAAGGGCTCAGTCTCAGTTATTAGCTCACGTCTCAGTCACTAGCACAGTTGCTCAGTCAATAGCTCAGTCACTGACACACCAACCTGCACTCCAGTTTGGCGTCTGTCATTCATCGCACAGCGGGACTTTTACTTCACCAGCAGGGAGGCTAACATGGACTAATACTGAAGAGCTTGTACCACAACACATAGATGCTGTTAAAGTTAAGTAGCAGCTATCTGTTTAAGTAAATAAAGAACCCTGTTAATATGTGTGTGCAGTTGTCTTGTAGAATGAAGATACCGGCCATCAAACAACATCCTCTCCCTTGATTCCTACGGTACAAGACTCTAAAGTGGCAATGAGTATATAACAGCCACTAACACCACAAATGATGTTCAGAAACAAAATGCATGCAGTACTCATCAGAATGGGGAACAGGCAGACCTAAAAGGTAAGCTGGACAAATTCATAGAGCGACACCTCCAACCAAATGTAGATTCAAACTAATTCAACAAAACTTCCAAAGTCTTAGCAACAAGCACAATGACTTGGATACAATTGCAGCAGGGACTGATGACCCTGATGTTTTAGTTGTAAGTGAACACTGGTGTACAAATGAGCTAATTAGTGTTTGTCAGCCACTCTCCAAGATCTTCTGCTCTGCCTTCAGCAAAACAGAGAAGAGTGGTGATGGGGTAGAACTCCTTGTTGCACAATAAACTAATGCTAATACTAAGTCAGCTTAACTTAACTTCCATAATATATAAGACCACTAGAGAGGTAAATAGCAGCAAATCATACATTGACAATGTTAAAGTTAGCACGTCTCACTTTACATGCAATCCTGCCCTGATATGTACCTCCTCCCCGAAATGATGGGCATCCAAGATCCTTCTCACCCCTCCTCAAGTGGTGTACCATAGCCCATCCAATCTACACAACAACCTAGTTCATCCCTGTGCCACTACCACTCCCAGCACTTTGGGTCATATTCCTACGGCAGACCAAAGTGGAAGACTTACCCAATGCACCACCCCGCACCTTCTAATCTAGTCCTGTCACAGGCTTATCCTACACCACCAAAGGTCAAGCCATCTGTGAAAGCAGTCTTGTCATATACCACCTCTGCTGCAAACACTGCACAGTTTTTTATATTGATACAATTACCAACCAGCTGTCCACCAGGCTGAATGGCCACTGTCAACTTTTGACAAGAAAAAAGTTCATCATATGCAGCTGAGCACAAAATGCTCAGTTTTAATGGCTGCTTCACAACTCAAGCCATCTGAATTATTCTCTCCGCCAGCAGCTTAGAACTATGCAGATCAGAGTTACCTTTACAACACATCCTCCACTCCTGTAATCATTCTGGCCTCAATCTCAGGTAACTCACTGTCCCTGCACTCTCCACCCAAAAGTTTCCCCTTCCAATGTCTGTCACCCCCTCCTATATCACATCTCCATTGCCTTCTGCATAGGCTACTTCCCACTGGTCGCTATAGTTGTGCCAGTCCATATATCTGCCACCCCTTCCTCCCAAATTCCTAGCCAGCAAACTGGGTGCCTCCCTCGAAGCTGCTAGCCACCCATCCCCAATGCCTCACCCTGCCTCCCACCTCCCTCTTCCTTTCCCCATGTCACCCGACACCACCTACTTTTGGTGAGTGGTCTCCATTAATCCATAAGTATTTACATTCTACAAGAACATTCCCACAAAATTTGCATACAACCCATCTGTTCTGAAGCTTGCTGTTTCTGACCACTCAGCTGTTCAAGTACTGATGAAAGCTGAAAATCATGTCAGCAACTAAAAGAAAAACTGATGTAAGAAAAAGAATCAACCTTGATAACAATGTTGAAAATCTCAACAGTATGCTAAAAGGCATACAATGGTATGAAAATAACTGCATTACTTTCAGTGAATTTGCATCACTTTTATTATTGCTTCAATGCCTCATGCTCAGAATACACCTTACTAGTAAATGAATGCAAAAAATACAAAACAAGATAAATCATGAAGCAGAAACAGCAAGAGAAAAACTGACTTTTCCAATGTGCAATGCTAAAGGATAGCAATAATCACAAACTACAGATAGAACTGAACTATTATGATTATTTCTAAGATCTACTATTAGAAACTAAGAGTAAATGCATAGCCACAATGTTAAGAAATTCGAGTAACACTGGCATAGCCATTTAGAAAGTTATAAACAGCTTTAGGGATTGTAAGGGCAAATTAGCTTGTTATCTTACCATTGACTACAAAGTTGATCAAATGTCAATATCAGATTGCAAATGTTTTTAACAAGTTCTTTTCTTCTGTTGGAAAATACATCAATGATCACTTCTAGAATCTCCAGTATAGATATATGGGCATTCCAGTTAAAGAAAGCATATACTTGGCCCCAACTTACAGCAAGGTCGCTGCAGGTCGCTGAAAGATTCAAAATCGGCAAGCTATGATGGGTTGCTAATCAGCACGTTAACCTGGTGCATAGACAACAAGTATGACAGCATTAGGGTGACCCATATTTCCCATGATCTACCATATTACATCAATCTTTCTTTAATCCTCCCAGCTCCCTTACTGACCGCCTGTTTCTCATGCATATTTTGTCCGTGATGAGTGTTATAAATATTAATCCAGTGAAGTACTATCGATAGCTCAAATTCCCTGATCAATAGATCTTGAAAAGTTTTTGTATAATAATCAATACTACTCTGGACATATACTCTTTTTTTGGAATGCAAAAGGATACAAATTGCTGACAAAAATTTTCCTAAGGAATTCATATACTGTGCAAAAAAGATGGACCATTATTTACAAAAAATATAGACCCAACTCAACCTTATCTGCATCATTATGGTAAATGAGAAAGTTATTTATACTAGACTAATGATGTTGCACAGTCAACACAACCCAATATCTGAAAATTGGAATGGCTTTACGAAAAAAAAAAGTCAACTTCAGTAGCTGCAGTACAGTTAACAGATGAAATAATAATTGCTGTAGAGAACAAGGAGTATGTTACTGGAGTCTTCCTTGATCTTGAAAAAGCTTTTAATTGTGTCATCACTACCATATTATTTGACAAGCTGTTGGATCTGGGTATTAGAGGAACTGGCTACGAGTTGACACAATCATATTTGCGCAACAGGAAACAATGTGTGTTGTTTAAAACAAACAGTGGGTCATTGAAATCCAGAATTTCTAACATCAAATATGGAGTGCCTCATGGTTCCATGTTGAGGCATCTTTTTTTTTATTTATGTTAATGATATAAAGTACAGTTCTCCTAGCTCTAAAGTGATACTGTATGCAACTGTGTGCAAACACAAAGCCTCTGACAGTCTGGAGGTGCCATACAACAGTGTTACTAATGAAATAGTCAACCATTTCAATGAAAGCCACCTAAAAGCAAGAGCTTCAACAACTGAAATAATCGAATTTAACACCAGAGAACTAACAGAAATTGCTATGAAATTATCCATGGGAAATGACATGGTAAAAAGGAAAAATGAACAAATCACAATCCAGGACAACTTCAAGTGGGACATGCATATATATATTCCTCAGTGTGTAAACTGTCTAAAAACATGTTTGCCATAAACATGATTGGCAAATATTGTAAAAACCCCATTCATTCATTATTCTCATAAAACAAAGTAGGCTTACATACTTTCTCTAGGACATTACTAAATCAAACCTGCAATGAAGTGTATATGTAAAACAATGCAGATGCTAAGTTCTCTAACTTCTGCACATTGTTTAAATTAGTTTTTGAGAAGATATTTCCAAAAGTAGCCACATCAACAGTAGCAGCTAAAGGAAAACGGATGGATAATGGCAGGTATTGAAAGTTCTTCCATGCACTTAAATTTCTCAGTTCTTTACAATAGCGGTACACTAATCCACAGTTTCTAGATTACTATCACAGGTTTTAAAAAAGGTACAGGAGGGTACTACTTGCTGTAGAAAAATTATTCAGTGATAAAATAATATATATAATGGAGAAAATAAAAGCAAAGTTGATGGGATGTCATAAAAGATGAAACTTGAGAAGGCAGGCAGAAGTATAACAGCATACAAACCAAAGATGGGGGTAAACAGAAAATCCTCAGAAATCCACAAATTCTGTAAATGAATATTTCTCTGCTACCGTAGATAAGTTGCTGCAAAATCTTTCTAAAACACTTGCAGCATCCACAATGATGTACACAACGATGATGTTTCCCCACAACAGATCATGAAGTCACAAAGACAATGCAGAAATACAAAATAAGAAGTCAGCATGCATAGATGAGGTTCCAGTCGCTGTTCTGAATGCATGCAAGGACAGCATACAAGCCCCATTAATAAACATAATAAATGAGTCAGTTAATTCAGACAGTATAAGACATGCAAAAAAAAGTTTTCTTTGATGATGGCAGAAATATCACAGCCACTGTTAAAACAGCAGAACTGCTATTAGTGAATGCAAATGATATCCTCAAGGACGTTTATGATTGATCAATACATAACAAATTAACATTGAACATAAAGAAAAGCAATATGCACTTCAGCATAAAGAAGGAAAAGAAGTCTGGTGCATCAAACATAAGTGATAAATATACAGATTGTGTAACAAACGAAGTTTTTAGGGATGAATATTGATTGTCAGTTAACACAGAGTGAACTGACAAAGAAAGAATATCAGTACATTACATTCTTAAGGTTTTATCATTACTTCATAACAGTAAGTGTCTTATGGTGGTGTACTGTTCCTACATCTTTTCTAGTAGTGATTTCTATTCAATTACATTATATGAATTCTTGCCTATGGTATTATTTTCTGGGGATCAAAGATACAAAACATGGACACAATTTTTAAAATGCACAGAAGGGCCATAAGATCCGAAAACAAAGGAAGTAGGTTACAGAACACTTGTTCACCCACTGCTTGAATATTGCTCACCAGTGTGGGATCCGTACCAGATAGGGTTGATAGAAGAGATAGGGAAGATCCAACAGAGAGCAGCGAGCTTCATTACAGGATCTTTTAGTAATCACAAAAGCGTTACAGAGATTATAGGTAGACTCCAGTGGAAGACTCTGCAGGAGAGATGCTCAGTAGCCCGGTACGGGCTTTTGTTGAAGTTTCGAGAACATACCTTCACCGAGGAGTCAAGCAGTATGTTGCTCCCTCCTACGTATATCTCGCAAAGAGACCATGAGGATACAATCAGAGAGATTAGAGCCCACACAGAGGCATACTGACTATCTTTCTTTCCATGAACAATACGAGACTGGAATAGAGAGGAGGACCGATAGAGGTACTCAAAGTACCCTCCGCCACACACCGTCAGGTGGCTTGCAGAGTATGGATGTAGATGTGGAGATGTAGAACAATAAATAGTAGTAGCTGGGCTAATTGTAAGGAATTTTTTTTTTTTTTAAACTAGGTATCATTACTGCATAAAGTGAGTACGTCAACCAATCTACTGTGCATATCAGGGAAAAAATTACAAAGTATTTCACTAATAGTTCTATATATAATCATGGAACAAGAGCCCATTTGGACCTACATTTACCAAGGGAAAAACAAAAAAAAAAAATTAAAATCAGTATTTCCTTTCAGGGAATAAAATTGTACAACAAATTTACCAAGGAAATGAAAAAGATTACTAAAATATGTATGTTTAAAAAGGCTGCTAAAAGTGCTTCATAAGCAGTGCAACTAAACAATTAAAGATAACTCAGAGTAGTAGTTAATTACGGAAGGGGTAACTCCAACAACCTATCACATTACAATACCTCATCACGATGTAATGTTTTTACAAGAAAATCATGTGTCAAGTTCTAAAGTGCACGACAGTACATCTCACTCATCATAGGGGGGTGCTGACTCAGCTTTCAGGTGGACTGTGGAGAGTATATGACAATGTGCACAGAGTATAGCTCACATGTTTGCGAGCCTGGAGTCAAATTTCCTAACAGACTGCAGTTAGTGCAAGGGGCACAGGAACATGTTCATGGTCCAGAAGCCACCAAAGGGAGCCCTTACTGTGTGCACTGCTGAAGAACAAAACAGAGTTTTACATCAATCATAAGTTATCTGAAGCAAACTATATGTGAGTCAAAGAACATTATGCAGTAGGAACCTATTGAATGGGGCAGTTCAACTATTTTGACATTGGCCCTCATATTCGAGAGAATGGAGTTTAATCTGTCCAACCAACCTGATTTGACATCTCCAAAATCATTTCAGGTAAATGTTGGGATGGGTCCTCCTTCAACACCACAGCCAACCAACTGTCCTACCCTCCTAAAGCATACTTCTATAATAATAGCATAGCATGGTAACTAGTATCTGTATACAATAGTTGAATATTAATACTATATATTAGAGATACAATTATTTTAAAAAAGGTTTGAAAATGGCTTATCAGGAGCTGGAACTGAGTGTCAACTAAAATTTATCACTGCACTCAAGCGTGTACAATGAACCTGACATACAGGGTGTGTCTAAACATTTATAACAAATACCAGGGAGTGAATCCTGGAATCAAAGCAAGACAAAAAGAGTTCCTACAAATGTATATCCTACAATGCAGTTCTGTACTATGTAATCTAAAAGAACTACTTTTTGCTCAACTTTTGAGTAGACTGAAAACAAAGCTCCCTAGAAATTACACAATGGATTTTTCTCTAAATTTTCATAGCCAAATGAGTACTGAGAAACAGACAGATGGGGTACATATATAATCTACATGGGTACTCTGCAAATCACATTTAAGTGCCTGGCAGGGGGTTCATTGAACCACCTTCACAATTTTCTATTATTCCAATCTTGTATAGCGGGTGGGAGGAACGAACAACTATATCTTTCCGTACGAGCTCTGATTTCCCTCATTTTATCGTAGTGATCGTTTCTCCCTATGTAGCTCAGTGTCAACAAAATATTTTCGCATTCAGAGGAGAAAGTTGGTGATTGGAATATTGTGAGAAGATTCTGTCACAAAGAAAAACGCCTTTATTTTAATGATGTCCAGCCTAAACCCTGTATCATTTCAGTGACTCTCTCTCCCATATTTCGCAATAACACAAAATGTGCTGCCCTTCTTTGAACTTTTTCGGTGTACTCTGTCAGCCCTATCTGGTATGGATCCCACACTGCACAGCAGTATTCTAAAAGAGGCCGGACAAGCGTAGTGTATGCAGTGTCTTTAGTAAATCTGTCACATTTTCTAAGTGTCCTGCCAATAAATGGAGTCTTCGGTTAGCCTTCCCCACAACATTTTCTGTGTGTTCCTTCCAACTTAAGCTGTTTGTGATAGTAATTCCTAGGTATTTAGTTGAATTTACAGCCTTTAGATTTGACTGCCCCCCATGAACCATGGACCTTGCCGTTGGTGGGGAGGCTTGCGTGCCTCAGTGATACAGATAGGCGTACTGTAGGTGCAACCACAACGGAGGGTTATCTGTTGAGAGGCCAGACAAACGTGTGGTTCCTGAAGAGGGGCAGCAGCCTCTTCAGTAGTTGGAGGGGCAACAGTC
This sequence comes from Schistocerca cancellata, assembly GCF_023864275.1. Classification (NCBI taxonomy): domain Eukaryota; kingdom Metazoa; phylum Arthropoda; class Insecta; order Orthoptera; family Acrididae; genus Schistocerca; species Schistocerca cancellata. The sequence continues at coordinate 811,315,359 of NC_064629.1, read as the reverse complement.
TGGATGATTGGCTGATCTGGCCTTGTAACACTAACCAAAACGGCCTTGCTGTGCTGGTACTGTGAACAGCTGAAAGCAAGGAAAAACTGGGGCCGTAATATTTCCCGAGGAAAGCAGCTTTACTGTATGGATAAATGACGATGGCGTTCTCTTGGGTACAATATTCCGGAGGTAAAATAGTCCCCCATTCAGATCTGCAGGCGGGGACTACTCAGGAGGACATTGTTATCAGGAGAAAGAAAATTGGCATTCTACGGATCGGAGCGTGGAATGTCAGATCCCTTAATCGGGCAGGTAAGTTAGAAAATTTAAAAAGGGAAATGGATAGGTTAAAGTTAGATATAGTGGGAATTAGTGAAGTTTGGTGGCAGGAAGAACAAGACTTTTGGTCAGGTGAATACAGGGTTATAAATACAAAATCAAATAGGGGTAATGCAGGAGTAGGTTTAATAATGAATAAAAAAAATAGGAATGCGGGTAAGCTACTACAAACAGCATAGTGAATGCATTATTGTGGCCAAGATAGATACGAAGCCCACACCTGCCACACTAGTACAAGTTTATATGCCAACTAGTTCCACAGATGACGAAGAGATTGATGAACTGTATGATGAGATAAAATAAATTATTCAGATCGTGAAGGGAAACGAAAATTTAATAGTCATGAGTGACTCGAACTTGACAGTAGGAAAAGGAAGAGAAGGAAATTTAGTAGGTGAATTTGGAATGGGAGTAAGGAATGAAAGAGGAAGCCGCCTGGTAGAATTTTGCACAGAGCATAACTTAATCATAGCCAACACTTGGTTCAAGAATCATGAAAGAAGGCTTTATACATGGAAGAAGCCTGGAGGTACTGGAAGGTATCAGATAGATTATATAATGGTAAGACAGAGATTCAGGAACCAGGTTTTAAATTGTAGGACATTTCCAGGGGCAGATGTGGACTCTGACCACAATCTATTGGTTATGAACTGTAGATTGAAACTGAAGAAACTGCAAAGAGGTGGTAAATTGAGGAGATGGGACCTGGATAAACTGACAGCACCAGAGGTTGTAGAGAGCTTCAGGGAGAACATTAGGGAACAATTGACAAGAATCGGGGAAAGAAATACAGTAAAAGAAGAATGGGTAGCTTTGAGAGACGAAATAGTGAAGGCAGCAGAGGATCAAGTAGGTACAAAGACAAGGGCTAATAGAAATTGTTGAGTAACTGAAGAGATATTGAATTTAATTGATGAAAGGAGAAAATACAAAAATGCAGTAAATGAAGCAGGCAAAAAAAGAATACAAACGTCTCAAAAATGGGATCGACAGGAAGTGCAGAATGGCTAAGCAGAGATGGCTAGAGGACAAATGTAAGGATGTAGAGGTGCATAACACTAGGGGTAAGATAGATACTGTCTACAGGAAAATTAAAAGAGCTCTTTGGAGAAAAGACAACTTGCATGAATATCAAGACCTCAGATGGAAATCCAGTAATAAGCAAAGAAGGGAAAGCAGAAAGGTGGAAGGAGTACATAGAGGGACTATACAAGGGCAATGTTCTTGAGGACAATATTATGGAAATGGAAGAGAATGTAGATGAAGATGAAATGGGAGATATGATACTGCGTGAAGAGTTTGACAGAGCACTGAAAGACCTAAGTCGAAACAAGGCCCCGGGAGTAGACAACATCCCATTAGAATTAATGACAGCCTTGGGAGAGCCAGGCCTACAAAACTCTACCATCTAGTGAGCAAGATGTATGAGACAGGCGAAATACCCTCAGACTTCAAGAAGAATATAATTATTCCAATCCCAAAGAAATCAGGTGTTGACAGATGTGAAAATTACCAAACAATCAGTTTAATAAGCCACAGCTGCAAAATACTAACACAATCCTTTACAGACGAATGGAAAAACTGGTAGAAGCCGACCTTGGGGAAGATCAGTTTGGATTCCGTAGAAATGTTGGAACACGTGAGGCAATACTGACCCTACGACTTATCTTAGAAAATAGATTAAGGAAAGGCAAACCTACGTTTCTAGCATTTGTAGACTTAGAGAAAGCTTTTGACAATGTTGACTGGAACACACTTTTTCAAATTCTGAAGGTGGCAGGGGTAAAACATAGGGAGTGAAAGGCTATTTACAATTTGTACAGAAACCAGATGGCAGTTATAAGAGTCGAAGGGCAAGAGAGGGAAGCAGTGGTTGGGAATGGAGTGAGACAGGGTTGTAGCCTCTCCCCGATGTTATTCAATCTGTATATTGCGCAAGCAGTAAAGGAAACAAAAAAAAATTTGGAGTAGAAATTAAAATCCATGGAGAAGGAATAAAAACTTTGAGGTTCACCGATGACATAGTAATTCTGTCAGAGACAGCAAAGGACGTGGAAGAGCAGCTGAATGGAATGGACAGTGTCTTGAAAGGAGGATATAAGATGAACATCAACAGAAGAATAATGAGGATATTGAAATGTAGTCGAATTAAATCAGGTGATGCCGTGGGAATTAGATTAGGAAATGAGAGGATTAAAGTAGTAAATGAGTTTTGCTATTTGGGGAGCAAAATAACTGATGATGGTCGAAGTAGAGAGGATATAAAATTTAGTGTGGCAATGGCAAGGAAAGCGTTTCTGAAGAAGAGAAATTTGTTAACATCAAGTATAGATTTAAGTGTCAGGATGTCGTTCCTGAAAGTATTTGTATGGAGTGTAGCCACGTATGGAAGTGAAACGTGGACGATAAATAGTTTGGACAAGAAGAGAATAGAAGCTTTCGAAATGTGGTGCTACAGAAGAATGCTGAAGATTAGATGGGTAGATCACATAACTAATGAGGAGGTATTGAATAGAATTGGAGAGAAGAGAAATTTGTGGCACAACTTGACTAGAAGAAGGGATTGGTTGGTAGGACATGTTCTGAGGGTTCAAGGGATCACCAGTTTAGTATTGGAGGACAGCGTGGAGGGTAAAAATCGTAGAGGGAGACCAAGAGATGAATACACTAAACAGATTCAGAAGGATGTAGGTTGCAGTAGGTACTGGGAGATGAAGAAGCTTGCACAGGATAGAGTAGCATGGAGAGCTGCATCAAACCAGTCTCTGGACTGAAGACCACAACAACAACAACAACAACAACAACAACAAGAAGATTTGACTGATTTATCGTGAAACCGAAGTTTAACGAATTCCTTTTAGCAGTCATGTGGATGACCTCACACACAAATTAATGAACATGATGTCTAGCTTTGCAAAAATATATTTAATTATTTGATAATAAACACGGAAATTAAGAGTTTATTATTGACTTGACAGAAAATTGAAATATTTTGTGACCAGCTGCTATGTATATGGAGTGTCAAAAAGTTTCTCTCTTCATGGCCTAGCTATTTTGTGCATAAAAACCTCTCTGCTTTCTCTTGCTCTGCATACTGTTATAATAATACACCACCCACTGACTTTTAAATATGCTATATTTCATGCTTTCTGAACACAACTTGGAAATAAAAAAGAAATTGAAAAATTAAGCTCAATGTTTTGTGAAATGATTTGTCAAAAAGTTAAAAATAAAATAGATTAGAGATATATTTGACATGCCTAACTTGCTGAACATGATTCTGAGCATCAGTCAAAGACACATCAAATGCGTGTCTAACCTATTTTATTTCTTGCTTTCAGACAAATCATTTCACAAGCCATTTAAACCTTTTTCCCAATTATCTTTTTTTTTTCCAATCGCCAAGAACAAAAATGGAAAAGATGTCATAACAAATTTACATAGCACAAACAAGGGCAAATACTTATCCCCGCACCACAGCAGTCAGTCACTAATCATCAACACCATACTGAACTAATGTGTAGTGTAAATTTATCCACATGGTTAACTGATGGACTGACAACTGAAATGGCCAGTGTACTTGGCCTTGAAAAATGAAAGGCTGGAAGGAAGTTGAGACTTTAACATCATGTCAGCACAATGAACAGTACTACTGCATAAGAAGGCTGGATTTGTTGCTAATCAAAAAGTCATGTTTCAAAAATAGAATGCTTTTATTACTCATAATATGATGTGTTTTGGACTTAGCCATTTACCATATACATGATAACATTATAACAGTAAGAAAGTCTGCAAAACAATTTTTTAGCAAATAACAAAGTCACATGGCTGCCATCAGGTGGCAGAATAGTAGCAACATTAGCACTGTACTTCGTTGCAAGACAGTGGATATAACAAAAGCTAGAAAATTAAATAATATAAAATTACAATGTAAATAAGAAGATGAATTAAAAGAGCAATACTGGCAATTTCAGATTGTAATAAAAAGACATGAAAGGAGCACAAAAGCTATTGCAGCTCTCTTTACAAAAACTGTAAAATGTACCATAACACAAAGATGCACACCTTTCCAAGAAACATAAAGATACAGTTTGTTACTGCTACTGGAAAATGTTAAGACACAAGCAAATGAGAATAAAACCAGCTGTCAGTGCAAACCAGATTTTGTATTTATAAACAAACTATTCATAGAACAGTAACAACGGTGTGAACAAAGTGTTCATAGCAGGGTGGGGTAGAGGCGAAGTTGTGGTGGTGGTGGTAGTGGTGGTGGTGAGAGGGGGGGAGGAGGGGGAATGTAATGGACCAAAGAGCTGTTACAGTTTAAGTAACAAATCACATTATGTAGAACAAAACATTGGACAATGATGAGATCTGTATCTATAATACCGATACAAAAATACAAGACTTGTCAAAAACCGTAAGTGTGCAGTATTATTACTGCCAGTATAAAAAGTTAAGACAAATGAGAATAAGATACAATGTCGATGCAATCTGGATACTTGTGTTCAGAGATAAACTAAAATACAATCATTACAACAGTGAGTACAGTGTTCATGGCAGGAATTGGGAGAGGAGAGGAAGGGGGGCAGGGGGAGGAGGGGATGCAACAAGTAAGAAAGTGTTATTCTTCATAAATTATATTCACTGTCAACCTTGACCACTTTTGGTGCCACATTCGCTACCATTTTGCCACCTGATGGTGGCAGCTGTGTGGTTTTGTTCTTTGCTGTTCATGTTTTAAACTTAAAAAAATATTTTGCAATCTTTCTTACTGTTATAATGTTATTAGTGTCTATTTGGCTATTGTATTTTTACGATTTAATTTCTTGGAATATGTTGTCAATTATGACAAAGTATGGCACCACCATCACTACTATACTGCCATCTGGCATGAATCTTTACATCCAAGTTTCATGTTAAGATTTTTCTCTAGTCTGCTTATGAGTCTTAAGTGAATATCTCATTGTTCAGTCTCAGAATAACATACTCTTCCAACACACACCACTAACACAATTTAGTTTACATCTGATCATGGATCTCCCTTGCACTCCAGTACCACATTAAAGGCATACTCAGGACGCAAAGACTTTCCATTAGTTAAAGCAGGCTTTGGACAAATTTAAGCCATATATTTTCTTAACAACCTGCCAAATGTGACCCTCTATCTGGTTACTTTAAGAAACAGATTCCTGACTGCCATGGTTCAACCAATTACAACTGCCCTGAACATGCCAGATGTCTTTTTTCAAGTGTCAACCATGGCTGAATGTCTTATTGCCGTTGGTGATTTGACGGCACACTTCAAGTCATCATTTATCACAATTTCTGTGAAAGTGTTGTGGCAGCACATGACATGACCACAACATATTATTTATTACAATTCAAACTTCATTTACGTTGATTAATATTACAAAATTTACCAAGTAATATGAGTATATGCTGTTAATTGCACTACCATGAATAAATCACCAGAAATTCATACACTTTAAGGTGCATTTCAATGACAGATAAGAACCATAAGATACAGTAAGATTTACAATATACTGTAGTATCAGCTCAAAGGTGTGGCTATCCTGTGCTACTGCCTAACAAGTTCCTTCAATTGAAACCCACAATTCCTCAACATTTACTGTTAGAACACACCTGTGAAACAGAGATGACAAATATATATTCCAAAATGTTCGATCAGCAGCAGGTCTTATGAAGAAGCAGGCAAGACTACAACAGTGATGGCACTGCTGAGTTCATGTTTATACCCAGAACCATGAGCACAAAGCTGATTCCAGAATTTAATGAAGGCACTTCTAAACTAACATTAGCACCTGCACCAGGTAAACACAGAAAAAAGTGAGCAACAGATTCACGTGGGCTCCATGCCGTGCTAAAGACATAAGTGGTAGAGCACTTGCCCGTGAAAGGCGAAGGTCCCGAGTTTGAGTCTTGGTCCGGCACACAGTTTTAATCTACCAGGAAGTTTCATATCAGCGCACACTCCGCTGCAGAGTGAAAATCTCATTCCAGATACAAGCACTTTGTGTTATATTCTCACTGCACCTTATTACTTCAGGTACTGCACAGCATACTTGACTCAATCGTGACCTGCATCTCTACTGGCGAAGATTCTATGACAGATTGTACTGTTACTGATTTTTGAATGTGTCTTTTCAGGTTGCTTACCTACACTAATAAAGATCATGGCTGTACTTGTATTAGATACAGTGATCATCACCCTGTAATTGCACGAGTGTGCTTCAATAAATATGTTAGCCATAATGGCACAGGCATGCATAAATAATTTAATTTATTTTCCTCATGTTATGTGGGACCATATGAGGGAGAGCTAAAAACAAGGAATAAGTCATCACATAATTGACAGAAGTGTCAATCCATACCAAGTGGTTCAGCATTGATTGCTTGATCATCTCAGAAAAAATTGATATTTGCTAGATGAGCAGCCTAATGTTTAGTGGACTCAACAATATTTTTTAAAGCTTTCTGCTGTTTATCATTTCGAAACAGCGGCCACTTTTGTTGCATTTGAAAGCATCTGCATTTTTAAATTATTCAGTAATGCGTTGCCCCATGCCTTTCAAATCAAAAGCATTTAGTTTAGCACACTCTGATCTACAAATTAAAACCATTACCACCCAGCTGAATGTATTCTTAAATACATTTTTAATAGTTAAAAATTACTGGCCACAAATTAAAGAAATTCTATTTTTGAGCAGTAGTTCTCCAAAGAAGGAGTAATTTCTCAGCCTTAATACTTTCTGCACTATACAGTACAGTTACTTTTAATTAGTATCAATGGTGAGAAGCTTAAACTTAATAAAAGACAGACTGTTTTATAAAATGAATTTTTATTTCTTTTTTTCATTTTTGGGCCGTCAATATCTTTGTTACAGAACTAGATAAAAATCTAAGTTACACATTTAATAGACCTTTATGGTATCAAACTTCAATAAAACTTTTCAATTTATAGAAAAGTCCAATGAACAAAACTATATTACAAAACCAATAGTCAATGGACTCTCAGACCATGACATGCAGTTCCTTCTGCTAAATGTTAATACTGAACAGGATATAAAATCTGTTAAATCTGAGTTCAAGAGGGTAATCAATGAGCCAAAAATTGATTATTTTAGGACACTCCTCAGAGACATTCACTGGACTGATGTTTACAGTGCTCATGGCATGAATGAAAAATATAACACTTTTGCTAATAAAGTGCTTACCTTATTCGAACACTGTTTTCCCCCAAAACTTACCAAGGTTAGAGCAAAGTCTACAAAGAAGCCATGGATTACTAAAGGAATAGGGGTATCTTGTAAAACAAAAAGAAAACTGTATCTGTCAGTCCGAAACAGTTCCGATGTTGATGCTATAGCACATTACAAGAAATACTGCAAAATATTAAGGACTGTAATACGGACATCAAAGCAAATATATTACACGGAAAAGATAGTCATATCAGATAACAAAATAAAGACAGTATGGGATATAGTGAAGGAGGAGACCAGTAGAACCGGACATGAAGAGGAACAAATAGCATTAAGTGTAAATGATACATTGGTGACAGATGTGTATAGTGTTGCAGAACTTTTTAACAAACATTTTATAACTGTTGCTGAAAAGATGGGGTTGTCAGGTTCAGTAGATGCTGCTATGGAATACCTCAGACCAGACATTTCAAGTAACTTCAATAATATGAATTTGACCCTCACTACCCTAGCAGAAATAATGTCCATCATAAAATCTTTAAAATCAAAAACATCTAGTGGATATGATGAAATATCAACAAAGTTAATTAAAGAATGTGATTCTGAGCTAAATAACATATTAAGCTATCTGTGTAACCAGTCATTTATCAGGGGAATATTTCCTGAATGGTTGAAATATGCTGAAGTTAAGCCACTGTTTAAAAAAGGGAGATAAAGAAACAGCATCAAATTTCTGTCCAATTTCACTGTTGCCAGCATTCTCAAAAATTTTAGAAAAAGTAATGTACAATCGGCTTTATAACCATCTTATCTCATCTTATCTTATCTTGCAGGCAACTGGTATATTTTATGATCTGTCAAAGTCATTTGACTGTGTAAATCACAATATCCTTTTAAATAAATTAGAATATTATGGTGTAACAGGAAATGCTGCAAAATGGTTCAAATCTTATATCTCTGGCAGGAAACAAAGGGTGTTATTAGGAAAGAGACAGGTACCAAGCTATCAGGCATCATCCAACTGGGAACCAATTACATGTTGGGTCCCACAAGGTTCCACTTTGGGGCCCTTACTTTTTCTTGTGTATATCAGTAACATTACCAGATGCCAAGTTCGTTTTGTTTGTTGATGATACAAACATTGCAATAAATAACAAATCACTGCTTCCTAGCCAATTCTTTGTCACTAAACTTTGTAGAAACACACTACATGCAGTTCAGAACTTGTAAGGGGTGTCCCACAATTATATGCCTAACATACAATGGACAAGCAGATAGAGGAAGTGGACAGTGTTAAATTCTTGGGATTACAGCTTCATAATAAATTCAACTGGGAGGAGCACACCACAGAACTGCTGAAGCGTCTTAACAAATCTCTATTTGCAATGCGAATTGTGTCAGACATAGGGGATATAAAAATGAAAAAGCTGGCATACTATGCTTACTTTCATTTCATAATGTCATATGGGATTATTTTTTGGGGTAATTCATCAAGCCAAGCTAAAGTTTTCCGGGCACAAAAACGAGCAGTAAGAGTAATATGTGGTATGAACTCAAGAACATCCTGCAAAAGCCTGTTTAGGGAACCAGGGATACTAACTACTGCTTCCCAATATATTTATTCCTTAATGAAATTTGCCATTAAAAATATATCACTTTTTCAAAACAACAGCTCAATTCATGGAATCAATACTAGATATAAGAATAATCTTCACAAGGATTTAAAGTCACTTAGTCTTGTACAAGAAGGTGTGCATTATTCAGGAACACACATTTTCAATAACTTGCCAGCAGCCATAAAAAGCTTAAAAACCAATGAAATTCAGTTTAAGAGAAGCCTAAAGGATTTATTGGTGGCCAACTCCTCCTAATTCATTGATGAATTTCTCAGTAAAACCAACTAATATGATTTCTGCACAATTTCAGTGCAGTAATGTGTTCATTGTAAATGTGTGTGTGTGTGTGTGTGTGTGTGTGTGTGTGTGTGTGTGTGTGTGTATACACGCGCGCATGTGCGCGCATGTGTGTGTGTGTGTGTGTAAGTACAATTTAACTTCTGCACCATTTCTGTGCAGTAATGTGTTCATTGTATTATAGTAGTTGTATTACACGTTTATTACCTTATAAATAAATAAATAAATAAACTTTTTATTTTAAATTCAGTGCATCAGTATTTGTAAAATTACTCTTTCACACAGTGTTCATTAAAAAATGACGATCATTCCACTTGGGACCAGTGGAATGGTACATTAGCTTATTTGTTTTAGCTGTAAATATTTGTCATGTATTGTTGTTTTTCTGACATGTTCTACATCCTGGAGGACCTCCTCATTATAGATCAATTGGAATGAAAGTAAATGTAATCTAATCTAAAAAATATGAGTCAAAAATATGTTTTTAACATTTTTGATATATAGCTTACAGAATACAGTGTACCAATTATATAATTTCAACAAATCTAAGATTACTTGTTTTTCTTTATTGAAAATGAGCCACCTAATTACATTATCTTGTTCTCACTTTCTTTGCTTGTACTATGTTATTCAATGAACATCTGAGAAATTTCTTCACCCAGCCTGGGCATTAGGGTAAAAGTTCACCCTGTCACAACTGTAAATTCCATAGGACACATCTTCCTCAGTACATTTTTAACTGGTATCCAAACTTGATCCTTCTCAACTTTTTTAAACAAGGTCCTAGGTCCTGGTGGGTGGTACAATGAACATGCACATCTTGATTTTTATAATCAATATTATCTACTTCGGCAGTCCACCACTGTTCATCATAAACACAAGCCACTATGTCTGTATTTTGCAGTGTCAGTGGTGCAAGTTTTCCATATTGGTGAAGTTTACTATAAGGGGATGTTGATGTGAACTTACACTTGAGGAAGTTGTGTGACTGGGATATAAAACAATGACAAGTGTTGAATCATTCCTCCAAGGCACTGGCATAGAGTTCTCATATTTCTTCACATTTTACAAAAACGTAGCTAATTTTTTACCTGTTCTTTACAGAATTTAAACAGTTTTGAGGTGTCAAGATCTCGTTCTCATAGGTCCGCAACAGACTAGCTTTTGTGACAGTTTGCTTTGTTGTACCCCTGATGGCTCACACACATTCTTCCCATGGCAAATAGTCCATTTAAATTGCACAATATTAACCTTTTTATCTTAGAACCTTAGTACCATTTTCTTTCACAGAAACAATCTTTTTTGCAGGCATCAAACAATTGTTATTGTCATCTTCATAAAACCTAATAACTTTTTTGATCATGTTTCCATCTATCAAATTAGTTGCATTTCCCTTCTGTAATGCAGGTAGAATTCCCTCTTCTTCCATTAAATGTCTTGTTAATTTAACCGAACACTATGACACATTAAATTAGTCACTAACTTTTGCTAAACTGTAAGAATTTGGCAGTAAACTGATAATTTTATCCTCTTTGTTTGAAATATGAAATTTAGGTTTCAGCGTTTCTATCAAATCATCATATTTCTTCAGTGAATTTTTAGAACTTCCATCACATTTAGTACAAATCTGCTTTTGAAATGAAACTTCCAAATTGTTTTTGACTGTAGCTGCCACTTTCTCTGTTCTTCCATTAAAGACAAAATGTCTTTGTTCTTCACTTAGTTTTCTAATTTTACTAGCATGTGATATATTTAGAATTTCACAAGCTGAATCTACTGTTTCTTACAGTTTCTGGTAAGTCATAAAATTCTTTACCTGAAATATCACTATCCCTTTCTTTGTTAATTACAAACATCTTAAAATAAGATGTTGAACGCAATGATTTTCCTGGTATTATAATGATAAAAGCACTTTTATTTTTACAACAATGAGCAAACACTATTTCTCTCAGACCTTTTGTTGTAGGCTTCCTACATTTCTTAAAAGGGCCCAAGCATGCCTGGCCAAAAAGGTGGTGAAATATACACTCCTGGAAATGGAAAAAAGAACACATTGACACCGGTGTGTCAGACCCACCATACTTGCTCCGTACACTGCGAGAGGGCTGTACAAGCAATGATCACACGCACGGCACAGCGGACACACCAGGAACCGCGGTGTTGGCCGTCGAATGGCACTAGCTGCGCAGCATTTGTGCACCGCCGCCGTCAGTGTCAGCCAGTTTGCCGTGGCATACGGAGCTCCATCGCAGTCTTTAACACTGGTAGCATGCCGCGACAGCGTGGACGTGAACCGTATGTGCAGTTGACGGACTTTGAGCAAGGGCGTATAGTGGGCATGCGGGAGGCCGGGTGGACGTACCGCCGAATTGCTCAACACGTGGGGCGTGAAGTCTCCACAGTACATCGATGTTGTCGCCAGTGGTCGGCGGAAGGTGCACGTGCCCGTCGACCTGGGACCGGACCGCAGCGACGCACGGATGCACGCCAAGACCGTAGGATCCTACGCAGTGCCGTAGGGGACCGCACCGCCACTTCCCAGCAAATTAGGGACACTGTTGCTCATGGGGTATCGGCGAGGACCATTCGCAACCGTCTCCATGAAGCTGGGCTACGGTCCCGCACACCGTTAGGCCGTCTTCCGCTCACGCCCCAACATCGTGCAGCCCGCCTCCAGTGGTGTCGCGACAGGCGTGAATGGAGGGACGAATGGAGACGTGTCGTCTTCAGCGATGAGAGTCGCTTCTGCCTTGGTGCCAATGATGGTCGTATGCGTGTTTGACGCCGTGCAGGTGAGCGCCACAATCAGGACTGCATACGACCGAGGCACACAGGGCCAACACCCGGCATCATGGTGTGGGGAGCGATCTCCTACACTGGCCGTACACCACTGGTGATCGTCGAGGGGACACTGAATAGTGCACGGTACATCCAAACCGTCATCGAACCCATCGTTCTACCATTCCTAGACCGGCAAGGGAACTTGCTGTTCCAACAAGACAATGCATGTCCGCATGTATCCCGTGCCACCCAACGTGCTCTAGAAGGTGTAAGTCAACTACCCTGGCCAGCAAGATCTCCGGATCTGTCCCCCATTGAGCATGTTTGGGACTGGATGAAGCGTCGTCTCACGCAGTCTGCACGTCCAGAACGAACGCTGGTCCAACTGA